>NW_025958325.1:0-108855 GCF_023159225.1 Perognathus longimembris pacificus | reverse complement strand
CATGCCCCACAAATTGGTCTTGAACTAGAAGCACACATCATTATGTAGATTTTATTTTAGTATGGTATTTTAGTTGGTTTTTGTGCCAGGCCAATGCTCTACTACTTAGCTATACCCGCAGTTCCTAATGTGGTAACTTAAATAAACAGTTTAGGCAGCCTAGTCTATCTACTCCTCACTTGTCATAGTTTTACAGACATTCTTTCTGAAAGTACTAAAATAACATATTTGGAAGTTAAACAAACTGTTTCCTGACTGTAATGAAGTTTAGTAACTCAGGTTTTTATCCTAAACACATAACACTTGAAATCAACAATGTATTACTGAGTCATTGAAATAAATAGGCTCATAGTTCAAACTCAATGTAATGATCAAGTTAAGTTAAATTTTGTGCCCATACATTTTCTTTTCTTTTTTCTTTTTGTCACTACTTGGGTTTGAATTCAGAGCCACAAGTTTGCTAGGCAGGCATTCTACTGCTGAGCCACACCACCAGTGTTTTCAATTTTTCTTTTGTCCTGGGCTTACACCAGGAATGAGATGGTATATTCTATGCTTCCTATCATAGCTGGGATGTCAGGTACATGATACTGTGCTATGCTTTGCCTGGAATGTATCTCCTGGACTATTCTGCTTGGGCTATACTTCAACCTCAATTCTTCAATCTCAGTTTCCCAAGTAGTCAAGATAACAAACATGAGCCATTGGTGCCTGACTTGATCCAGCTCTTTTCTAAGTACATCATTCATTGGGCAATTCTCTTATTTTCAAGTGCCTTTGAGAATTGATTTTCAGATATACTTCTGATGCAGATGCTTGCCATTAGTATTCTCTCCACATCATGTTTGTGACATTAAAAGAATTCTAGCTTGACAGTTGTAATCTATTACTAGTATCAGTATTTAGTATTGTACTTTATGTTAAGGCAATTCTATTTTATTTTTATTTATATTGTTTTAAAAAGAAACGTAATGAATTTTCTGTAAAGAGTAGTAGTAAAATTTTACCTCTCTAAAGCCTTTCTTTATTAAGCTTAATTGAATATCTACTGCAAACAAGTTGGTAATCTCTCTCTTTAGAGGCTTAATGCTTTTATAATGCAAATTATACAGAATGAGTACAACACCACAAACTTATATCTTAATTAAGTTTTAAGGAGGTCTCTGATAACTAGTGGTATAAAGAAGCTGTATTTTTATAGAAGTTGGGGTTTTACATTGTCTCATTTCATTTTTTCTTCTTTATACCTGGGTTGAACTCGAGCCTCATGCTTGCATTTTCAGCTGGAACTCTACCTCTTGAACCATGCCTCCAGCCATGCGTTTTTCAGGTAATTTTGGAGATAGACTTTTCAGCTTGGGATGGCTTCAAACTAATCGTCCAAATCTCAGCCCCCTGATGAGCTAAGATTATAGGCATGGGCCACTGGCAGCAAGGTTACATTGTCTCATGAGCTGTAGTTGACCTAGAGGTTTGAAATAAATCTAGATAATAACAGTGTAAAGATTGAAATAAACAGAAATAAAACATACCTAATGCTACTCTATTTTTTGGAATATTCTTGACCATTTATAGAAAGAATCTTTTTTTTTGGAAAAGACATGTAAATGAATGAAGTAGACATTCCATTTGGTGAAAATTCTAATTTCTAAAAAGTTATTTTATTGTGAATATTTGCTATGGCATAACCTGTCTTCAGTGCTGTCCCTTTGATAACTGTAAACCAAGTTTAGCTCAAACTATTTTAATACTGTTGTACCTTTCTCTACAACTCTTACCTCTAGGTTTTATTAATATTTATCTGAAATTTTGGTGCAAAGAGCTATGATGTGATTTTTTTCCTTAGTTTGGTTACATAATTTACTTCCAACAGTGAAACCTCTCCAATATATCCTTGTATTTCTGACAGCACAGAATATCCTTGTCTATATAAGTCATCCATAATTTTCTATTATGGATGAATATTCTAATGTTCTAAAATTGAATATTCTAATAGTTAATTGGCAAAGATGTAGTTTCCTTCTATTTCCTGTTTAAGCTTAAATGATTTAGGGATGAGATTAAAGAGTATGTTTTCAATTTGCCTTTCTTTGCATATCAAAAAGAATAAAGGAAAACTAGCAAACCAAAATAAGACATGTTATCTAGTTTTCTTCAGACATCATATAACTTAATTTGCCTGACTGCATTAAACAACCCAATGAACTCTGACCCCTTAGCTTGGGCACTAAGGATGTCAAATACCCATTTGGGCTTTGTTTATATCCTCCTTCCTATGAAATGACATTTGTAGTTGAAAGCATTCCAGCCTTGGCTTTGAAAAGGAAGCATAGGTCATTTAAATGGGAGAGCAGCAGACATGAGATGTAGTAAATCAGAACATTACTGATCATGATTGGATTTTGAACATCTTCCAAAAATACTCTTTGCATTTCCTCCCCAGCTTTGTTGCTCTGACTGGTTTACACTAAAAATTATTATCTCATATTGCAGTCTTTCCCTGACTATGCTAGAATGCTAAAATGGCAGTGATAATGAGCAGTAATTAAGATCATTAAATTATTACTACCATTAGCCATAGAGGGTGGGGTAGGAAATATTATTTTCATATAAAAGAATAAGATTCTATTTGGGTCACTAATGCAAATAATGAAACTTTATGTTCCATTAATGACAGGACAGTTCTTACCCTTTTCTTGCTCCTGTAGAACATGCTATGAATGATGTACAATGATCTGAGATAAAGAGGGAGCTAGCCAGAAAAATAAGGGCTCTGTTTCAGTCCCCATTAGAATTGCAGCACGTCAACACTTCAGCCCTGCCATTCCTGTGTTCCCCAGAATATCAAACTCAGGGCAAGTTGTTCTCTGGGGTCTCTCAGTTACCGTTCACGAAGAGAACATGAAGATGAGATGCAATGGGTCATTTTCCTAAGTCTTTTGGGCTCACAGTAATCATAGCCTCTTGTTGTCTCTTCCTCCTCACACAAATGTGTTAAGTCTACTTCATGTAACTTATGTGTATGTGGCGTTCTGTTTTGGTAAAGTCAAACAAGTTGGCAAACAGGTTATGGAAACCTGTTTCATAGCTATTGACTCAAGAGCACTTCACTACGGATGGCTTTCATATCATATAGGACAAGTTTATTAAGAGACATTTCACCAACAACTATTGAGGTTTCCAAGGCAGAAGGATTGTATACTGAAAGAGCTAGTTCATTCCTTGACTAGAATCTCTCTTTTTTTATGAGTATTATATCTTATAAAACTCTAAAACACAGGGCTTGGTCAAGTCTGTCTAGTTTAATTTTAGAAATAAAACACACAAGGAAAGAATGATTTCAACCTACTTTATGGCAAAATGAGAGTTTTGTGGGAACAAGGCTAAGTATTAAATTATTAGAACCATCAGACAGCCCACCCATGAGAAATCCTTGGAATTTAACCTATGTGAATGGACTAATGGATTAAAGAAAAAATGAATTGTGATGAAATTTTGTATAGTTAATGATATAAATATTTATTTTTAAAATACCATAAGAAAATTAGCTTGTTGGATTTACTTCTTTTCTATAATTACCTTTTGGTGATTGGCCAGTATCATGAGAATACTAATGATCTTTTTTTAAAAAAAATGAAGAGCATCTTGTTTTCTTGGATATTTAAAGAAAATGCTCTATTAATCTTTTAGAATGACATTTTTGTCAGATACATATTTTTTCCATAAAACTCTCTTTTAGTTTCCAGTGAATTTAATTTGGTACTAACAGATACTCACCTTTGAAAACCAATCTGCAAGTTGCTACAACCATGTTTCCATCATAGAACTAGATCTGAAAATTGTCAGAGGTCATGAAAGAATTACTGGGTGGCATTTGGTTCTTTGGCTTTCCGTAGCTTTAGGTATCAAAGCACTCAGTCATCTCTCTTGTCCTTCATCTCTCTCATGCTTCTTGCCATGGGAAGATGGAGCACACCAGGTAGTAGTGGGGAGGGCTCTACATGCTCTGTTCTTATCATGTGAACACATGTTCACAAATCTTACCTGTGAGTACAGCTCAGTTTATTTCATATACATTAGCATTTCAGAATGCCAGAGCCACAAGTCAATTAATTTTGTTAAGTAACCAGGTTAGACTTTGCTTTAGCATCAGTAAGCATCAATTAAGAATTATTAGCATCTATTAGCTGTGTAAAGGCATTTAATTGTAGCATTACCATAAATGTTCATCATGTATCCTGATGAAATTCTCTGCCTCCATGATTCTTCCTTACGCTTCTCCACACTCAGAAAACAATTTCAACCATTTCATTGTTCTATTTTCATACATATATCGTGAAAGTACTTCAATTAAAATCACCTTCTTTACCCTCTGACTTTTCTCAGCCCTTCTATGTATACTTCAACAGAACCTGTTTCATGTTACTGTCATTTATTTTATGTAGCACATACTAATCATACAAAGTGGTCTCACTGTGTTATTTCATACATGCATTCATTATATCTTAAGCAGT
Organism: Perognathus longimembris pacificus; assembly: GCF_023159225.1. NCBI lineage: Eukaryota > Metazoa > Chordata > Mammalia > Rodentia > Heteromyidae > Perognathus > Perognathus longimembris. The sequence continues at coordinate 104,341 of NW_025958325.1, read as the reverse complement.
TCAATTCCTTCTATTACTCTCTTTACTTTTCCATCCCTACTATTCAATAGCTTTTTGTGGGTTTATTCATTCTGTCTTCATGCATAGTGGAAGAGTATCTCAATACAAGTCACCTTCCATTATTAAGGTAGCAAATTTCAGAAAATATTACACTTTTCAATAATCAATTAGAAACCAGTAGTACTTAGATGAGCAAGACCAATTTTTGACTTTTCTTTTTTATTAGTGCATATTGATTGTACAATGTGAAGGGATTCTTGGAATATTTCCACACCTGCATATAATGTACATTGATCATATTCATCCCCTCTCTTGTTATTTCTAATCTTGTATCCCACCTTCCTTGGCATTATTATTATTATTATTATTATTATTATTATTTGGTACTGAGGATTGAACACAGGATGTTATACTTGCTAAGCAAGTGCTTTGCCACTGAACTACATCCCAGCCCTAAAAAAGTTTTTAAAATGGATATCAGTATGACAATTTTGTCCGTGAATAGAATGCTATGGGATCATGTTCATCTCCCTTTCACAACTAGCTGATCTCCCCTTTTGCATTTATATTTCCTTTTTTAAAAAGCTTTAGACTCTGGATATTAGAGAATGTATATGATACTAGTTTTTCTGAGTCTGAGTTAGTTTCCCTAAGATGGTAATTTCCAGTGTCATCCATTTTCCTGCAAATAACATAATTTGTTATGGTTGACTTCATTGTTGTAGGGGTACCATATTTTTTAATGTATTCGTTTGTGAATAGGTGACTCTGCTGATCCCACAAATTGGATATTATGAGTAGTGCTGTACCTGAACATAAGTGTTTGGGCTTCTTTATTGTGTGCTGACTTGGGTTTCTTCGGGTGAGTGCATAGAGTGATATTGTATGATCCAATAGTAATTTCATTTTTGTTTTTTTTTAACCCTTATACTAATTTCCATAGTGGCTGCACTATGGAAATACACAGAGTTCATTTTCTTTCACATTCTAGCCAACATTTTTTTATTGTTTGTTTGCTTTCATGATAATCATTCTGACTGGAGTAACCTGAAATCTCCATGTCATTTTGCTATGCATTTGCTTTATAAACAAAGATACTAAATATTTTTCACCTATTTTTGGCAATTTTTACTTCTTTTGAGAACCAAATGTTCAATTCTTTTGCACATTTATTAGCTGGATTACTTTTTTAAATTTAATTTTATTGTCAAGGTTATGTCCTGAGGGATTACAGTTACATACATAAGGTAGTGACTACATTTTTGTCATACTTTTTACCACTTCCTCATTTTTCTCCCACATTCCCTCTGAGTTTTACAGTTAATTTCCAACATACTGTTTTGTAAGTATTGCTGCTACATTGGATCACCCTTTATCCTTTCTCTCATCATATGATTTTTCCCCTTCCTTTCCCTAATTCAGATCATTGTATATACAATACAATATCCAGGGAGGGTACCAAAATCAAATACAGTGACAACAGGGGATAAATCATAGGAAAGAAAAAAAATTCACATAGAACATTAAATATACCAACGTCAATGAAAAATCTTTTGTTTCCATATCTTGGAGTTCATTTTGCTTAGTATCATCTTACATGATTATATGTACATGGCTATTGAGCCATTGTGATCCTCTGCTAAGACCTATCATAGACATATACTAATTATTACCAATGAGGATCTTTAATATTTTGAACTATGTATATTCTGGATATTAGGCTGTTGTACATGAAATAGCTTGCAAAGAATTTTTTCCTCTTATGCAAGCTATCTCTTCACTTTGGTGATTGCTTCCTTTTCTGTCCAGAAGCATTTTAATTTAATGCAATTCAATTCATCTGTCCTTGCTCTCATTTCCTGAGCTACTGGCATCCTATTCAGTAAAGCTGATACCTATGCTTATGTCTTGAAATGTTTTCCCTATGTTTTCCTACAGTAGTTTCAAAGTATAAGACTTTTATATATTTTGAATAGATTTTTGTACAAAATGAGACAGCAATCAAGTTTCAGCTTTCTACATGTGGTTATCAACTTTTGTAACACTATTTGTTAAGAAGTTATATTTTCTTTTTTTCTTTTTTTGCCAGTGCTGGGCCTTGGACTCAGGGCCTGAGTACTGTCCCTGCCTTCTTTTTGCTTAAGGCTAGCACTCTGCCACTTGAGCCACAGTGCCACTTCTGGCCGTTTTCTATATATGTGGTGCTGGGGAATCGAACCCAGGGCTTCATGTATATGAGGCAAGCACTCTTGTCACTAGGCCATATTCTCAGCACAGAAGTTATATTTTCTCAAACATGTTTTTGGCATCGTTTTGAGAATGAAATGGAAATAAATCATGTGGGCTTATTTCCGTGTCCTCTATCCTACTTTTTGGTGCATATGTCTGTGTTGGTCCTTGTATAATGTTGGTCTTGCTACTATGGCTCTGAAATATGATTTGAAATAAGACATTGTGCTGTGTCAGGCATTGCTTTATCCTCTCAAGATTGCTTTTGGTTTTTCTATGTCTTGTGTGTTTTCCCTCATGAGTACTGGAATTGTTTTTCAATTCCATGTAGAATAGCATTGATATTTTTATGGGTACTTACTTAAACCCATAGATATCTCCCAGTACTACAGTCATTTTCACAGCATTTACTCTGTGGGCCCAAAAACATAGTAGGTCTTGTAATACACTATCTTACTTTATCTCTTTAATATTTTGTAGCATTGTAAAGTTCTTCTTCTCCTCAGGTTTGTTCCTAGGCAGTTGTCTGAGACTATTGTGATAGAATTGTTTTCTTTATTTCTTTCCCAGTATGTTCATTCCAGGATGAACATCTCTCCCATTCAAACAGCTCCTGAGGTGAGAGGTTGCACCATTTGCACTGACTACATAAATAATAATTTTAAAAGATAGATGGAAAAAGGTATAAAGAAGAATTTTACATAATCTGTGCCATCCTTTTCCAAGCTCAAGTAGCACAGCAAAATGAGAGATACCACAAACTTTGCCAGATATACCAGTACCAGACTACCCAAGTGACACTTGTCATCAAGTCAGCTTCTGAGATTCTACACTCCATGTGGACACCTATGTATCCATTCATGCTCTGGCTTGATCACTTGGGGCTAACGATTCACAACTGGAGATTTGGATTTATTCCTACTTTTCTCTGTGTAGGTGTTCTCTTTGTGTACAAAATTTCAATCATCTTGTGATATCTTTCATGACTGTAAACTCGTCCTCCTTTCTTTAACTTGGAATATTGTCCATCCAGATTCTCTCATTCATGGAGTTACACAAAATAGCTTTTATTCCATGATCTTACTCTTTCCTTGATTATTGCTCTTTCAAAACATTAATATTAATCAAACGTCAACTTTGTGTGCATATAATCAAATAAAACAAATGTTCAAGGAATTGTCTTGAAAATTATTTTACAATCTGAAAGACAAGTAAATTTTAAATCCTAAGCATAACCAGAACAATTATTTGATAGTTATATGTAAATCCATTACATAAATATGTAAATATCAAATAATGTATTACTGAATAATAGCAAGTCATTTTTATTCAGGACATTTTTGGAGCTTTTGTACATAAAGAAGTATGTTGAGAATAGTCAGCTTAGTCAATTGCATGTCTTTTAAAGAAAGAAATGTTCAACATTTTATGTTATAGGTTAAGAAATATTTAAAAATGAATTAAAGCCATTAGAATTACTTAGAGCCACAGATATTAAAAAAAAAAAAAAACTACCTTGAGGGCTGGGGATATGGCCTAGTGGCAAGAGTGCTTGCCTTGTATACATGAGGCCCCGGGTTCGATTCCCCCGCACCACATTTACAGAAAACGGCCAGAAGGGGCGCTGTGGCTCAAGTGGCTGAGTGCTAGCCTTGAGCAAGAAGAAGCCAGGGACAGTGCTCAGGCCCTGAGTCCAAGAACCAGGACTGGCCAAAAAAAAACACCAAAAAAACAATAAACTACCTTGAAGTTTATTGAACATAAAAAATGGATTTAAGGTATATATCTAGTTAATCGTGCTTTATATATGACTACCCAAGGAAGATATTAGAAGCTTAATTTATCCTTTAATGGCCAAAAAAGTACTTCTAAAATGAAGTTACCATTCAACAAATCGATTTCTATGTACAATACATCTTGACCCATGTAACATATAATTTTGTTGTTTTATTTAACTGTCTGAAGGAGATACTATCCCTATGTACTTTACTAAAGAAGTATATTATAAATATATTTTTGTCTCAGTTAACATGTCGATTAATTTATTCAATGACTAGATACTCACCATGTATTAATCCCATTATATGTATTGCACATCAGAAGTAGACAAAACATATATAGACAGCCTTCTAATATACATGAAATCATGAACTAAGTTTAAAACTCATAAGTACAAAAATAGGTGTTTTATTTTGGGTAAAATTTATTTATTTTAATAAATATTGGCTACATGCATGTCTTAAAGGACTCTAGGAAATGGCATTTTTTTCCTAAGCAAAATACCAATGTAGTTTAAGCATATTTTAATGTGCAGAACAAATCACCTGCAATATTTTGGATCTCCTATCTAGGTAAAGATGTCCAAATTGAAAATTTTACTTATAGTATCTCACTTATTATTTTAGCTTAATTGAGCAAACATTTGTACCTGAATGGCTAGGTGAATAGAATGATTAGCAGTCCAAATGTCAACATTCTCTATGCCAAAAATGTCAAAATGCTTCAAACATTCTCTAGTAGCATATCAATTAGTTGGTGCCTAACAGTTAAGAAAAATATTAAATAGCCTTCTAAACTAAAATGGCTTTTGGTAGAATTATTTTTTAATCTAAATGAACTAAATAATTCTGTGCAACCAGTTAAAATTTACAATTATATGAGGTTTCTGTTACATTAATTGATCCTGATAAATTTCTTAGGATGCATGGAAATTCCCAAGTTACAGAAGAGTTAATGTCCTGTGACATAAGACTTTGTTAGCTCTTACTCTGGAAAGCTTTTGTTTCTTTAATTTATTGACATAAATATTTTGGATTTTCTATCAAATACTTGCGCATTCATTAGAGGAAAGTAATTATTGCCTTCTAAACAGTCTTACTAATATATTTGCAGGCAACCCTTTTGATTTGAGATAATAATAATGGTAAGAACAATAATGTCTAATATTTATTGTGTTTAGATAATAAACATACTTATATGTACTTATATGCACTTGGTAGGTTTCCATTTGCTTACTTACTGCTCTCTAGACAGTGTGCTAAATGTTTCATGTGCATTATCTCATTTACTCATCCAAACCTCTTAGCAAGGTTTTAATATTGGAATTAGATTCAACAAAATGGTAGGTTGCAAAGTTATGCAGATAATAAGAAGGAATTTATGTTGTAGTTTAGGTTTAGATCTTTCAATACGTGTATATATGACCCTGTATTCAAGTAAAACAAATGGATTCACAACTGAATTTTGTAAGGCCTTCAAAGGAGAACTCACTTCAATATTCCTCACTCTTCAATGAAATTGAAAGCAAAATCACTACCAAACACTTTTATGAGGTCAGCAGAACCCTCATCCCCAAACCAGACAGGAACTCATCAAAGACAGAGAACTATAGACCCATTTCTTTACTGAACATCAGTACAAAACTTCTCAATAAAATTTTGGCCAACCAACTTTAACAACCGACATTGATCAGTAGAGTAGCCTCTTGGGGGCTCGAGTGGGGGGAGCATGTGCTTTCCTTATCATGAAAACGAGGGTTAAAACAAACCGTGTGTATATTTGGGTGGTGGAGTGCCGAGCTGTGGAGTGTCATTCACAGCGCAGGATCATTTAATGCTTGCCTCTTGGAGAACTCCTGCAACTAGTATGTCTGTGCAATATCATGTAAAAGATGACCAAAGCAACACAGGGAAATGACAGTTGATAGTCCTTTCCCAATTATCTATTATGTAGCAAGCCAGGATGGTGAAGGTTGGTGTCTAAAAATGGTTCAGTGTAATTCTCATAGGATTCTATTGCCCAAAACCATCAATGGAAAGAGCACAGAAAGTTTATCATAGCTGCTAGAAAGAAACCAAACATGAGTTATTTTGAATTATAAAGACTAGTTTTAGCAATACAACTGAAGGTTAAATATCCCGAATAACAAAAGTAGTATGATACAAAGTCATGAAGACCAATGGAATAGATCACAAAACCCAGAAACAAATCAATACATTCACAGAAATTCGATTTTAGACAAAGAAGTTTAAATGTATGTTGGAGAAAAGCTTCAACAAATGGTGCTGGGAAACTGGATAGCCACATGCAGAAGAATGAAACTAGATCCTGTCTCTTGCCCTGTATTAAAACATCTGCTAAAAGTGAATCAAGGACTTTTTGTGGGGAGTGGTACTGGGATTTAAATTCAGGGCTTTGCACTTGTTCAGCTTGCTTGCTCATAGCTGTTTCTTGAACCATGAACCATGTTTACAGCCTTGCTTTTGCTGATTGTTTTAGAGATTCTTTCATAGCTCTTTCTTCCAAGTCTGTTTATGGACAGTCCTTAGATCTAGATCTTAGTTTTCTGAGTAGATATGGTTAGAAGCATGAGCCACAGTTGACTGATATAGATAAAAAGCTTAAGGTAGACCTGGAACATTGAAACTAATACAGGAACAAATAAAGGAAACACTAGAACTTATTGACATAGGGAGTAAATTCCTGAGTAGAAGTCCAATATTTTTCAGAAAATATGAGCAATAATTGACGTAACAGGATTACATCTAATGAAACATCTGTACAGCGAAAGACATGGTCACAGTTAGACCTTTGAAGGATTAAAATATTTTTCTTTTCTCTGTTGGTTGTGGAGCTTGAAGTCGAGGTCTAAGCTCTGTCCCTAAGCATTTTTGCTCAAGGTGAGTGCTCTACTACTTGGAGCCACAGCACCACTTCTGGGTTTCTGGTGGTTAATTGGAAATAGTTTCACAGACTTTCCTGCCTGGGCTGGTTTTGAACCATGATCCTCAGATTGTGTCTCCTTAGTCCTGGAGAGCCAACGCCTATAAAAACTCTCTGCAGTGAAAGATCAGTGCTGGAGGAATTACAATGCCAAGCTTGAAGCGGTACTATAAAGCTATAGTAATAAAAACAGCTTGGTATTGGCACAGGAACAGGAATAAAGACCAATGGAACAGAACTGAAGACCCAGAAATGAACCCACACAACTATGCCTGCTTAATCTTTGATAAAGGAGATAAAAAATAGTCTGGAAGAAAGATAACCTCTTTAACAAATGGTGCTGGCAAAACTGGTACAACACCTGCACCAAATTAAAACTAGATCCTTATATATCACCCTGCACCAAAATCAATTCCAAATGGATTAAAGACCTTGAAAACCAAACAGATATCCTGAAAATACTACAGGAAGGAGTAGGAGAAACACTTGGGCTCCTTGGCACAGGATGAACATATACAGACTATACATCCCTCAGAAGAATCTGATTTGTGTTGAGGGGGGAGAGATAAAAGCTCATTTAGGAACGACATGAACATACTGGTTAGGTAGCTGTTAATCAGTAAATATCTCCACTGAGATTAAGAAAAGCAGTAGCTTAATAAATTAAGTACTTCCTGGTATGGTTACCGTACTGGTATCTCCCCAAAAGAATCGGGTATGTGGTGAGGGAACAGAGAAAAAAGCTCATTTAGGACCTGCACTTACGAAGGTGGTAGGCAGCTGTATATCAGGGAGTATCCCTTCTGAGAATAAGAACAACTGGAGCTTGTTAAGGTAATTACATCGAAGAAAGGTTAATGTACGGGGAACGCCTCAGAAGAATCTGATTTGTGGTGAGGGGAGAGAGATAAAAGCTCATTTAGGAAGGACATGAACATACTGGGTAGGTAGCTTTTTATCAGTACATATCTCCACTGAGATTAAGAAAAGCAGTAGCTTAATAAATTAAGTACTTCCTGGTATGGTTACGGTACTGGTAACTCCCCAAAAGAATCTGGATTGTGGTGAGGGAACAGAGAAAAAAGCTCATTCAGGACCTGTACTTACGAAGGTGGTAGGCAGCTGTATATCAGGGAGTATCCCTTCTGAGAATAAGAACAGATGGAGCTTGTTAAGGTAATTACATCGAGGAAAGGTTAATGTACTGGTAACACCTCAGAAGAATCTGATTTGTGGTGAGGGGGAAGAGATAAAAGCTCATTTCAGAACGACATGAACATACAGGGTATGTAGCTGTTTATCAGTAAATATCTCCACTGAGATTAAGAAAAGCAGTAGCTTAATAAATTAAGTACCTCCTGGTATGGTTACTGTCCTGGTGACTCCCCAAAAGAATCTGGATTGTGGTGAGGGAACAGAGAAAAAAGCTCACTTAGGACCTGCACTTAGGAAGGTGGTAGGCAGCTGTATATCAGGGAGTATACCTTCTGAGAATAAGAACAGCTGGAGCTTGTTAAGGTAATTACATCGAGGAAAGGTTAATGTACTGGGAACTCCTCAGAAGAATCTGATTTGTGGTGAGGGGAGAGAGATGAAAGCTCAATTATGAACGTCATGAACATACTGGGTAGGTAGCTATTTATCATTAAATATCTCCACTGAGATTGAGAAAAGCAGTAGCTTAATAAGTTAAGTACTTCCTGGTATGGTTACTGTACTCATAACTCCCCAAAGAATCTGGATTATGGTGAGGGAACAGAGAAAAAAGCTCATTTAGGACCTGCACTTACGAAGGTGGTAGGCAGCTGTATATCAGGGAGTATCCCTTCTGAGAATAAGAACAGCTGGAGGTTGTTAAGGTAATTACATTGAGGAAAGGTTAATGTACTGGGAACTCCTCAGAAGAATCTGATTTGTGGTGAGGGGAGAGAGATAAAAGCTCATTTAGGAACGACATGAACATACTGGGTAGGTAGCTGTTTATCAGTAAATATCTCCACTGAGATTAAGAAAAGCAGTAGCTTAATAAATTAAGTACTTCCTGGTATGGTTACTGTACTAGTAACTCCCCCCAAAAAACTGGATTGTGGTGAGGGAACAGAGAAAAAGCTCATTTAGGACCTGCACTTACGAAGGTGGTAGGCAGCTGTATATCAGGGAGTATCCCTTCTGAGAATAAGAACAGCTGGATTTTGTTAAGGTAATTACATCGAGGAAAGGTTAATGTACTGGGAAATCCTCAGAAGAATCTGAATTGTGGTAAGGGGAGAGAGATAAAAGCTCATTTAAGAATGACATGAACATACAGGGTATGTAGCTGTTTATCAATAAATATCTCCACTTAGATTAAGAAAAGCAGTAGCTTAATAAATTAAGTACTTCCTGGTATGGTTACTGTACTGGTAACTCCCCAAAAGAATCTGGATTGTGGTGAGGGAACAGAGAAAAAAGCTCATTTAGGACGTGCATTTACGAAGGTGTTAGGCAGCTGTATCTCAGGGAGTATCCCTTCTGAGAATAAGAACAGCTGGAGCTTGTTAAGGTAATTACATCAAGGAAAGGTTAATGTACTGGGAACTCCTCAGAAGAATCTGATTTGTGGTGAGGGGAGAGAGATAAAAGCTCATTTAGGAAAGACATGAACATACTGGGTAGGTAGCTGTTTATCAGTAAATATCTCCACGGAGATTAAGAAAAGCAGTAGCTTAATAAATTAAGTACTTCCTGGTATGGGTACGGTGCTGGTAACTCCCCAAAAGAATCTGGATTGTGGTGAGGGAACAGAGAAAAATGCTCATTCAGGACCTGCACTTACCAAGGTAGTAGGCAGCTGTATATCAGGGAGTATCCCTTCTGAGAATAAGAACAGCTGGAGCTTGTTAAGGTAATTACTTCGAGGAAAGGTTAATGTACTGGGAACTCCTCAGAAGAATCTGATTTGTGGTGAGGGGAGAGAGATAAAAGATCATTTAGGAACGACATGAACATACAGGGTAGGTAGGTGTTTATCAGTAAATATCTCCACTAAGATTAAGAAAAGCAGTAGCTTAATAAATTAAGTACTTCCTGGTATGGTTACTGTACTGGAAACTCCCCAAACGAATCTGGATTGTGGTGAGGGAACAGAGAAAAAAGCTCATTTAGGACCTGCAATTACGAAGGTGGTAGGCAGCTGTATATAAGGGAGTATCCCTTCTGAGAATAAGAACAGCTGGAGCTTGTTAAGGTAATTACATCGAGGAAAGGTTATGTACTGGGAACTCATCAGAAGAATCTGATTTGTGGTGAGGGGAGAGAGATACAAGCTCATTTAAGAACGAAATGAACATAAAGGTTAGGTAGCTGTTTATCAGTAAATATCTTCACTGAGATTAAGAAAAGCAGTAGCTTAATAAAATAATTACTTCTTGGTATGGTTACTGTACTGGTTACTGCCCAAAAGAATCTGGACAGTGGTGAGCGATCAGAGAAAAAAGCTCATTTAGGAAATGCACTTACGAAGGTGGTAGGCAGCTGTATATCAGGTTGTATCCCTCCTGAGAATAAGAACAGCTGGAGCTTGTTAAGGTAATTACATCGAGGAAAGGTTAATGTACTGGGAACTCCTCAGAGGAATCTGATTTGTGGTGAGAGGAGAGAGATAAAAGCTCATTTATGAACGACATGAACATTCTGGGCAGGTTGTTGTTTATCAGTAAATATCTCCACTGAGATTAAGAAAAGCAGTAACTTAATAAATTAACTACTTCCTGGTATGGTTACTGTACTGGTAACTCCCCAAAAGAATCTGGATTCTGGTGAGGGAACAGAGAAAAAAGGTCATTTAGTACCTGCACTTACGAAGGTGGTAGGCAGCTGTTTATCAGGGAGTATAACTTCTGAGAATAAGAACAGCTGGAGCTTGTTAAGGTAATTACATCGAGGAAAGGTTAATGTATTGGGAACTCCTCAGAAGAATCTGATTTGTGGTGAGGTGAGGGAGATAAAAGCTCATTTAGGAACTGCACTTACGAAGGAGGTAGGCAGCTGTATATCAGGGAGTATCCCTTCGGAGAATAAGAACAGCTGGAGCTTGTTAAGGTAATTATATTGAGGAAAGTTTAATGTATTGGGAACTCGTCAGAAGAATCTGATTTGTGGTGAGGGGAGAGAGATAAAAGCTCATTTAGGGACGACCTGAACATCCTGGTTAGGTAGCTGTTTATCAGTATATATCTCCACTGAGATTAAGAAAAGCAGTAGCTTAATAAATTAAGTCCTTCCTTGTATGGTTAATGTACTGGTAATTCCCCAAAAGAATCTGGATTGTGGTGAGGGAACAGAGAAAAAAGCTCATTCAGGACCTGGACTTACGAAGGTGGTAGGCAACTGTATATCAGGGAGTATCCCTTCTGAGAATAAGAACAGCTGGAACTTGTTAAGGTAATTACATCGAGGAAAGGTTAATGTACTGGGTACTCCTCAGAAGAATCTGATTGTGGTGAGGGGAGAGAGACATAAGCTCATTTAAGAACGACATGAACATAATCGGTAGGTAGCTGTTTATCAGTAAATATCTCCACTGAGATTAAAAAAAGCAGTAGCTTAATAAATGAAGTACTTCCTGGTATGGTTACTATACTGGTAACTCCCGAAAAGAATCTGGATTGTGGTGAAGGAACGGAGAAACAAGCACATTTATGAATTGCACTCACGAAGGTGGTAGGCAGCTGTATATCTGGGAGTATCCCTTCTGAGAATAAGAACAGCTGTAGCTTGTTAAGGTAATTACTTCGAGGAAAGGTTAATATACTGGGAACTCCTCAGAAGAATCTAATTTGTTGTGAGGGTACAGAGATAATAGCTCATTTATGAAGGATATGAACATATTGCGTAGGTAGCTGTTTATCAGTAAATATCTACACTGAGATTAAGAAAAGCAGTAGCTTAATAAATTAAGTTCTTCCTTGTATGGTTAATGTACTGGTAATTCCCCAAAAAAATCTCGATTGTGGTGAGGGAACAGAGAAAAAAGCTCATTTAGGATCTGCACTTACGAAGATGGTAGGCAGCTGTATATCAGGGAGTATGCCTTCTGAGAATAAGAACAGATGGAGCTTCTTAAGGTAATTACATAGAGGAAAGGTTAATGTACTGGGAACTCCTCAGAAGAATCTGATTTGTGGTGAGGGGAGAGAGATAAAAGCTCATTTAGGAACGACATGAACATAAAGGGTAGGTAGCAGTTTATCAGTAAATATCTTCACTGAGATGAAGAAAAGCAGTAGCTTAATAAAATAATTACTTCTTGGTATGGTTACTGTACTGGTTACTCCCCAAAAGAACCTGGATTTTGGTGAGGGATCAGAGAAAAAAGCTCATTTAGGAACTGCACTTACGAAGGTGGTAGGCAGCTGTATATCAGGGAGTATCCCTTCTGAAAATAAAAACAGCTGGAGCTTCTTAAGGTAATTACATCGAGGAAAGGTTAACATACTGGTAACTCCTCAGAAGAATCTGATTGGTGGCGAGGAGAGAGAGATAAAACCTCATTTAGAAACGACTAGAACATACTGGGTAGGTAGCTGTTTATCAGTAACTATCTCCACTGAGATTAAGAAAAGCAGTAGCTTAATAAATTAAGTACTTCCTGGTATGGTTAAGGTACTGGTAACTCCTCAAAGAATCGGAATTTTGGTGAGGGAACAGAGAAAAAAGCTCATTTAGGACCTGGACTTGCGAAGGTGTTAGGCAGATGTATATCAGGGAGTATCCGTTCTGAGAATAAGAACAGCTGGAGCTTGTTAAGGTAATTACATGGAGGAAAGGATAATCTACTGGGAACTCCTAAGAAGAATCTGATTTCTGGTGAGGGGAGAGAGATAAAAGCTCATTTAGGAACGACATGAACATAAAGGGTAGGTAGCAGTTTATTAGTAAATATCTTCACTGAGATGAAGAAAAGCAGTAGCTTAATAAAATAATTACTTCTTGGTATGGTTACTGTACTGGTTACTCCCCAAAAGAACCTGGATTTTGGTGAGGGATCAGAGAAAAAAGCTCATTTAGGACCTGCACGTACGAAGGAGGTAGGCAGCTGTATATCAGGTAGTATCCCTTCTGAGAATAAGAACTGCTGGAGCTTGTTAAGGTAATTACATCGAGGAAAGGTTAACATACTGGTAACTCCTCAGAAGAATCTGATTGGTGGCGAGGAGAGAGAGATAAAACCTCATTTAGAAACGACTAGAACATACTGGGTAGGTAGCTGTTTATCAGTAACTATCTCCACTGAGATTAAGAAAAGCAGTAGCTTAATAAATTAAGTACTTCCTGGTATGGTTAAGGTACTGGTAACTCCTCAAAGAATCGGAATTTTGGTGAGGGAACAGAGAAAAAAGCTCATTTAGGACCTGGACTTGCGAAGGTGTTAGGGAGATGTATATCAGGGAGTATCCGTTCTGAGAATAAGAACAGCTGGAGCTTGTTAAGGTAATTACATGGAGGAAAGGATAATCTACTGGGAACTCCTAAGAAGAATCTGATTTCTGGTGAGGGGAGAGAGATAAAAGCTCATTTAGGAACGACATGAACATAAAGGGTAGGTAGCTGTTTACCAGTAAATATCTTCACTGAGATTAAGAAAAGCAGTAGCTTAATAAAATAATTACTTCTTAGTATGGTTACTGTACTGGTTACTCCCCAAAAGAACCTGGATTGTGGTGAGGGATCAGAGAAAAAAGCTCATTTAGGAACTGCACTTACGAAGGTGGTAGGCAGCTGTATATCAGGCAGTATCCCTTCTGAAAATAAAAACAGCTGGAGCTTCTTAAGGTAATTACATCGAGGAAAGGTTAATGTACTGGGAACTCCTCAGAAGAATCTGATTTGTTGTGAGGGGAGAGAGATAAAAGCTCATTTATGAACGACATGAACATACAGGGTAGGTAGGTGTTTATCAGTAAATATCTCCACTGAGATTAAGAAAAGCAGTAGCTTAATAAATTAAGTACTTCCTGGTATGGATACTGTACTGGTAACTCCCCAAAAGAATCTGGAATGTGGTGAGGGAACAGAGAAAACAGCTCATTTAGGACCTGCACTTACGAAGGGGGTAGGCAGCTGTATATCAGGGAGTATCCCTTCTGAGAATAAGAAGAGCTGGAGCTTGTTAAGGTAATTACATCGAAAAAAGGTTAATGTACTGGGAACTCCTCAGATGAATCAGATTTGTGGTGAGAGGAGAGAGATAAAAGCTCATTTAGGAACGACATGAACATTCTGGGCAGGTTGTTGTTTATCAGAAAATATCTCCAATGAGATTAAGAAAAGCAGTAACTTAATAAATTAACTACTTCCTGGTATGGTTACTGTACTGGTAACTCCCCAAAACAATCTGGATTCTGGTGAGGGAACAGAGAAAAAAGCTCATTTAGTACCTGCACTTACGACGGTGGTAGGCAGCTGTATATCAGGGAGTATAACTTCTGAGAATAAGAACAGCTGGAGCTTGTTAAGGTAATTACATCGAGGAAAGGTTAATGTATTGGGAACTCCTCAGAAGAATCTGATTTGTGGTGAGGGGAGGGAGATAAAAGCTCATTTAGGACCTGCACGTACGAAGGAGGTAGGCAGCTGTATATCAGGTAGTATCCCTTCTGAGAATAAGAACTGCTGGAGCTTGTTAAGGTAATTACATCGAGGAAAGGTTAACATACTGGTAACTCCTCAGAAGAATCTGATTGGTGGCGAGGAGAGACAGATAAAAGCTCATTTAGAAACGACAAGAACATACTGGGTAGGTAGCTGTTTATCAGTACCTATCACCACTGAGATTAAGAAAAGCAGTAGCTTAATAAATTAAGTACTTCCTGGTATGGTTAAGGTACAGGTAACTCCTCAAAAAATCGGCATTTTGGTGAGGGAACAGAGAAAAAAGCTCATTTAGGACCTGGACTTGCGAAGGTGTTAGGCAGATGTATATCAGGGAGTATCCGTTCTGAGAATAAGAACAGCTGGAGCTTGTTAAGGTAATTACATGGAGGAAAGGATAATCTACTGGGAACTCCTCAGAAGAATCTGATTTGTGGTGAGTGGAGAGAGATAGAAGCTCATTTAGGAACAAAATGAACATACAGGGTAGGTAGCTGTTTATCAGTAAATATCTCCACTGAGATCAAGAAAAGCAGTAGGTTAATATATTAAGTACTTCCTGGTGTGGTTACTGTACTGGTAACTCCTCAAAAGAATCTGGCTTGTGGTGAGGGAACAGAGATAAAAGCTCATTGAGGACCTGCACTTACGAAGGTGGTAGGCAGCTGTATATCAGGGAGTTTCCCTAATGAGAATAAGAACAGCTGGAGCTTGATAACGTAATTACATCGAGGAAAGGTTAATGTACTGGGAACTCCTCAGAAGAATCTGATTTGTGGTGAGGGGAGAGAGATAAAACCTCATTTAGGAACGACATGAACATACTGGGTAGGTAGCTGTTTATCAGTAAATATCTCCACTGAGATTAAGAATAGCAGTAGCTTAAGAAATTAAGAACTTCCTGGTATGGTTACTGTACTGGTAACTCCCCAAAACAATCTGGATTGTGGTGAGGGAACAGAGAAATAATCTCTTTTAGGCCCTGCACTTACGAAGGTGGTAGGCAGTTGTATATCAGTGAGTATCCCTTCTGAGAATAATAACAGCTGGAGCTTGTTAAGGTAATTACATCGAGGAAAGGTTAATGTAATGGGACCTCCTCAGAAGAACCTGATTTGTGGTGAGGGGAGAGAGATAAAAGCTCATTTAGTAAAGGCATGAACATACTGTGTTGGTAGCTGTTTATCAGTAAATAAATCCACCGAGACTATGAAAAGCAGTAGGTTAATACATTAAGTACTTCCTGGTATGGTTACTGTACTGGTAACTCCCGAAAAGAATCTGGATTGTGGTGAGGGAACAGAGCAAAAAGCTCATTTAGGACCTGCACTTACGAAGGTGGTAGGCAGCTGTATATCAGGGAGTATCCCTTCTGAGAATTAGAACAGCTGGAGCTTGTTAAGGTAATTTTATCGAGGAAAGGTTAAAGTACTGGGAACTCCTCCGAAGAATCTGATTTGTGGTGATGGGAGCGAGTTGAAAGCTCATTTATGAACGACGTGAACATACTGGGTAGGTAGCTGTTTATCAGTAAACATCTCCACTGAGATTAAGAAAAGAAGTAGTTTAATAAATTAAGTACTTCCTGGTATATTTACTGTACGGGTAACTCCTCAAAAGAATCTGGATTGTGGTGAGGGAATAGAGAAAACAGCTCATTTACGACCTGCACTTACGAAGGTGGTAGGCAGCTGTATATCAGGGAGTATCCCTTCTGAGAATTAGAACAGCTGGAGCTTGTTAAGGTAATTTTATCGAGGAAAGGTTAAAGTACTGGGAACTCCTCAGAAGAATCTCATTTGTGGTGGTGGGAGCGAGATAAAAGCTCATTTAGGAACGACATGAACATATTGGGTAGGTAGCTGTTTATCAGTAAATATCTCCACTGAGATTAAGAAAAGCAGTAGGTTAATAAATTAAGTACTTCCTGGTATGGTTACTGTACTGGTAACTCCTGAAAAGAATCTGGATTTTGATTAAGGAACAGAGACAATAAGCTCATTTAGGACCTGCACTTACGAAGGTGGTAGGCAGCTGTATATTAGGTAGTATCCCTTCTGAGAATAAGAACTGCTGGAGCTTGTTAAGGTAATTACATCGAGGAAAGGTTAACATACTGGTAACTCGTCAGAAGAATCTGATTGGTGGCGAGGAGAGGGAGATAAAAGCTCATTTAGAAACGAAAAGAACATACTGGGTAGGTAGCTGTTTATCAGTAACTATCTCCACTGAGATTAAGAAAAGCAGTAGCTTAATAAAGTAAGTACTTCCTGGAATGGTTAAGGTACTGGTAACTCCTCAAAGAATCGGAATTTTGGTGAGGGAACAGAGAAAAAAGCTCATTTAGGACCTGGACTTGCGAAGGTGTTAGGCAGATGTATATCAGGGAGTATCCGTTCTGAGAATAAGAACAGCTGCAGCTTGTTAAGGTAATTACATGGAGGAAAGGATAATCTACTGGGAACTCCTCAGAAGAATCTGATTTGTGGTGAGGGGAGAGAGATAGAAGCTCATTTAGAATGAAATGAACATACAGGGTAGGTAGGTGTTTATCAGTAAATATCTCCAATGAGATCAAGAAAAGCAGTAGCTAAATAAATTAATTACTTCCTGGTATGGTTTCTGCACTGGTAACTCCTCAAAAGAATCTGGATTGTTTTGAGGGAAAAGAGAAAAAAGCTCATTTAGGACCTCCACTTACGAAGGTGGTAGGCAGCTGTATATCAGGGAGTATCCCTTCTGAGAAGAAGAACAGCTGGAGCTTGTTAAGGTAATTACATCGAGGAAAGGTTAATGTACTGGGAACTCCTCAGAAGCATCTGATTTGTGGTGAGGGGAGAGAGATAAAAGCTCATTAGGATCGACATGAACATACTGGGTAGGTAGCTGTTTATCAGTAAATAGCTCCACTGAGATCAAGAAAAGTAGTAGCTTAATAAATTAAGTACTTCCTGGTATGGTTACTGTACTGGTAACTCCTCAAAAGAATCTGGATTGTGGTGAGGGAATAGAGAAAAAATCTCATTTAGGACATACACTTACAAAGGGGGTAGGCAGCTGTATATCAGGGAGTATCCCTTGTGAGAATAAGAACAGCTGGAGCTTGTTAAGGTAATTACATCGAGGAAAGGTTAATATACTGGTAACTCCTCAGAAGAATCTGATTGGTGGCGAGGAGAGAGAGATAAAAGCTCATTTAGAAACGACAAGAACATACTGGGTAGGTAGCGGTTTATCAGTAACTATCTCCACTGAGATTAAGAAAAGCAGTAGCTTAATAAATTACGTACTTCCTGGTATGGTTAAGGTACTGGTAACTCCTCAAAGAGTCAGAATTGTGGTAAGGGAACAGAGAAAAAAGCTCATTTAGGACCTCCACTTACGAAGGTGTTATGCAGATGTATATCAGGGAGTATCCGTTCTGAGAATAAGAACAGCTGGAGCTTGTTAAGGTAATTACATGGAGGAAAGGATATTGTACTGGGAACTCCTCAGAAGAATCTGATTTGTGGTGAGTGGAGAGAGATAGAATCTCATTTCGGAACGAAATGAACATACAGGGTATGTAGCTGTTTATCAGTAAATATCTCCACTGAGATCAAGAAAAGCAGTAGCTTAATAAATTAAGTACTTCCTGGTATTGTTTCTGTACTGGTAACTCCTCAGAAGAATCTGGATTTTGGTGAGGGAACAGAGAAAAAATCTCATTTAGGACATACTCTTACAAAGGTGGTAGGCATCTGTATATCAGGGAGTATCCCTTCTGAGAATAAAAACAGCTGGAGCTTGTTAAGGTAATTACATTGAGGAAAGGTTAATGTAGTGGGAACTCCTCAGAAGCATCTGATTTGTGGTGAGGGGAGAGAGATAAGAGCTCATTTCGGAAAATGCTTATTGAGAAGACGGCGGAGGAGCGGATGAGCCCTTGCAGAGCTCCTTCCGATATCGTAGTTTTCTCACCTCATAGAAACTGTTTCTCTGAGAAAGACAGTCAAAGTAAGTTCTAACAGTACAGGGACTCTCAAAAGGAAGGAAAAATCGACTTTGCTGGTCTGAAAACACAGATTTGAGCTCCGGGCGGCATCCCCCCGTTGCGCCAGCGCCGGCTCCTGCACTGTGCCGGGCACAGCCCCCCGCTCCCCCACACTCCGCACAGCTAAAGCGTTAAATACTCCAGACGGCAGCTGAGCACGGAGGACCTGCCATCGCAGAGACAGCGTGAGTACCCCACAAAAATTATTCTCGCTTTTGCCCACAGTCCAGCTTCTGGAAGGCATCCCTGTCCCCACCCCCAGAGCAAAGCGCCATCTTTGCCACTGACATAGGGTCAGACCAGACTGGAACTGAAGCGGGCCTGGGGAAAGCGAGGTCAAAAAAGCCATCTTTGAAAAGGGCAGGAGGGGCGGAATCAGTGAGAACCAGCTCTGCCCAGAAGTACGCCCCCTGCCCTGGCGGGAGTCGAGTCCGGGGCTTAGCCAGAGGTGCCCCAAACTGCCCGCCGGAATTTCTAAACTTAAAGCAAAAGCTGCGAGCAGCTACCAGGGGCATGGAAACAACAGACGGAGGAACAAACAGTTCCGGGGACAGCTAAAAGTTCCCGTCACAGAGGAAGCTAATTCCCAGCCCAAAACGGAGCTGCATTCCATAGCCACCTATGCCAAGGAGGCCGCCTCCCTCAGGCAAGCAACTCTCAGTGGAGCAAAACAGGCCAGAGGCGCCCTGCCCTGCTGATTTCACAGCCTAGTCAAGTCCAGGCATCAAAGGCAGCGGCCCCACAGCAGACAGAGGAGCCACAGTTCCTGAGACTGTTCACGTCCCCATCGACAGAGGACGCCCAAGGCCTGCCTGCAAGCTATGCGAACCTCAGAGACCCACGATTGCACCAACAGGGGAGAAGGTCAGAACAGAACCACCCCTTGCCAACTGAAATCAAGTCAAACCAGCCAATCAGGAAAATAGACTGCAGTCCATTGCAGGGAAACCAGAGGCTAGTTTCTTTTTCTTTTCAAACATTTTTTAAAATTTTTTTAAAAATTTTCTTTTTAATTTTTTTCACACCTGAAACATCATTGGCTGTTTTTTGTTTGTTTGTTTGTTTGTTTTTGTTTTTTTTGGTTTGTTTGTTTTTTTGTTTGTTTGTTTTCCATTTTTACCGGTTTGTTTTATCAAGTTTTTTTGTGTTTGTTTATTTGTTTGGGGTGTTCCTTTTCTGTTATTTTCCTTTTTATTTACTTATGCTTCCTTTTTAAATAATTTTTCTCTGTTTTGTGTACCTGTCTTCCAGTATTTTTACTTCATTTCTCTCGTTGCATCCTCTTCCTTTAAAAATTACTTTCCTATAAATAACAACTCCACTCTTTTCTGCTAACTCTCCAGTGTCTGTCATTTTAACATTGTTCTTTCTACCGATTCTACTCTTCTCCACATTTCCATGTCACTGAAACTAAACCAAAATCACCACCCCCCCCCCAATACATTTTACTCTATTCTCTTTACTACCTCCAACTTACCCTCCTGACTTACTGCCTGGACCTCCAGGTTCCATTGACTCCTGGTTATTGCATAGAGGGTATCCCAGCTTAATACGAGTGAATCAAAGGGGTTCATAGAGAAAGCCAGTCCTAAAAGAACTTAATATAAAAACAAGAATTGCATATAGGGTTGTAACAGTAAATAAGTAACTACTGAATACAGGTCCCTGGATCGGATGTTATATTGAAATTGTCTTCTTTAGGAACACCAAATCTAACTTTATAGACAGGTATACAAGTTATCTGTATATAATTGTGAAATTGTAAGATTTACACAACAGTGCTTGTTAGGGGCTGCTTTGGGTCTTAAACGGTGCTCACAGGTGCTGGTAGACTGGCATTCCCAATTCAAATGGGCAGAAGAAACACAAGAAAGATGGCAACTAATGAAGTACTATCCCCCACTCAAAACAAGCAGGAAGCAGAGCAGGCAATCAAAAACATAGAAGAAAACCCCCAAAATGCTCTACAAAGTCTACTGATAAACATGATAAATGAAAAGTTTGAATCTCTTCAGTCAATTATGTTAGAGCGAGAGGAGGCAAAGCAAAAATTAATGGAGAATTTTATGGCCTCCACAAATAGGAAGATAAGTGAGCTTCAAGAGTCAAATGAAAAGATAGCTACCCAGCTTAAAGATTTGAGAGCCAACACTCAAAACCAAAGTAATGAAGTTAATGAAGTAAAGAAGTCCATACAGGACCTAAGAAATGACATGGAAATCATCAGGAAAGACCAGTCAGAAAGAAAAGAGATTCGAAATCAAGTAGCTAGCCTACAGTCCCGACTAACTGAAGCAGAGGATCGAATCTCAGGAGCTGAAGATTCCTTAGATTCTATGGAGAAAGATCAAAAATCAATACAAATCCAGTCCAAGCAACAAAACAGATCGATACAGGAGATTCAAGACACAATCAGGAAGCCCAATTTAAGGATAATAGGTATTGAGGAAAACTTGGAGAAAGAGGTTAATGGGTTAGGCAACCTATTTAACAGAATATTAGCTGAGAACTTCCCAGACATCCAGAAGGAAAGGCCTATACAGATACAAGAAGCATTTAGAACCCCAAATCGACCAGACCACAATAGGACTTCCCACCGACACATTGTGATCAAAACAGCTTCAGCAGAGTGCAAGGAAAAAATACTCAAAGCTATTAGGGCAAAGAAAACAATCACATATAAAGGAAAAGCAATCAGAAGTACCCCAGACTTCTCAGCAGAGACCATGAAAGCAAGGAGAGCCTGGAATGAAGTATACCAAACTCTAAATAAAAATAACTACCAACCAAGAATTCTGTACCCAGCCAAACTCTCCTTCATAGCCGAAGGTCAAATAAAAGTCTTCCACAATAAGGAAAAACTGAAACAATATATCTCCACCAAACCAGCTTTACACAAAATCCTTAAAGATGTACTATACAGGGAAAATAATCAAGATCCCAACACAGACAGAGAAATGAACCCTAATTAGTAAACACTAGATCAAGAAATGGGAAGACACAGTTTTAAACAAGATAGTGGTAATGAAAGGAACAAACGATCACCTCTCAATCCTGTCAACATTAATGGACTTAATTCTCCAATCAAACGACATAGGCTCATAACTTGGATCAAAAATCAAGATCCATCTTTCTGCTGCCTCCAAGAGACACATCTATCCAGCAAAAGTAAACATCTTCTAAAAGTGGAAGGCTGGAAACAAATCTATCAAGCAAATGGCCCCCATAAGCAGGCTGGAGTTGCAATCCTAGTATCAGACAAAATTGACTTCAAATTAAAAACGGTAAGAAGAGACAAAGAAGGTTACTACATACTAGTAAAAGGATCTCTCCTACAGGAAGAAATAACCATCCTAAATATCTACACGCCAAATGCAGGAGCACCCAATTTCATCAAACAAACACTACTGGCTCTAAAAACATTCATAGACCCAAACACAATGATACTGGGGGACTTTAACACTCCACTATCACCTCTGGACAGATCAACACGCCAAAAACTGAACAAAGAAACCACAGAACTATACAATTGCATAGACCAACTAGACTTAATCGACATCTACAGAATATTCCACCCAGCAAGGACAGAATACACATTCTTTTCGGCAGCACACGGAACATTCTCCAAAATAGATCACATCTTAGGGCACAAAGAAAATCTGTACAAATTCAGAAGTATCAAATTCATTCCCTGCATTCTTTCAGACCACAATGGAATAAAATTAGAGCTCAACTCATTCAGCCACCACAGAAAATCCCACAATTCCTGGAGACTAAATAACACACTGCTGAACCATCAGTGGATCATTGAAGAAATTAAAACAGAAATTCAAATGTTTATGGACTTCAACCAAGTTGAGGACACAAAGTACCAGCTCCTTTGGGACACAGCAAAGGCAGTACTCAGAGGAAAATTTATATCTCTGAGTACATACATCAACAAACTGGAGAAACAGCAACTCAGGAATTTAAGGAAGCACCTTAATTTTCTGGAGAGAGAACAGCAAGCCAAACCCCAAGTCAATAGACGGAAGCAAATAATTAAAATCAAATCAGAATTAAATCAATTAGAGACGAAAAAAACCATCGAAAGAATCAACAAAACAAAGAGTTGGTTCTTTGAAAAAATCAACAAGATAGACAGACCCCTGGCAAACCTGACCAAAAAACGAAGGCAGCACACTCAAATGCACAAGATAAGAGATGAAACAGGTAGCATCACCACAGAAATAACCGAAATTCAGAAAATAATAAGGGACTATTTTGCAAACCTTTATGCCAACAAATTCGAGAACTTGGAAGAAATGGATGATTTCCTAGAAAAAATTGATACCCCCAAACTCAACTATGAAGACTTAAACCTTCTAAACAGACCCATATCCAGTATTGAAATAGAAACAGCAATAAATGATCTCCCATCCAAGAAAAGCCCAGGTCCAGACGGATTCACCGCAGAATTCTACAAGGCCTTCAAAACAGAACTCACTCCAATAATTCTCAAACTCTTCAATGAAATTGAAAGAGAACGTTCACTACCAGACTCATTTTATGAAGCCAGTATAACCCTCATCCCAAAACCAGGCAGAGACTCATCACGGAATGAGGACTACAGACCAATCTCCCTGATGAACATAGATACAAAAATTCTCAACAAAATTCTGGCCAATCGACTTCAACAGGTCATCAAAAAAATCATACGCCACGATCAAACTGGATTCATCCCAGGGATGCAAAGCTGGTTTAATATACGCAAGTCAATTAATGTAATCCACCACATCAACCGGAGCAAGGTAAAGAACCACATGGTTTTATCGCTGGATGCGGAAAAAGCGTTCGATAAAATCCAGCACCCATTTATGCTAAAAGCCCTGGAAAAACTGGGATTCCAGGGAACATTCCTGAATATAATCAAGGCAGTTTATGACAAACCAACAGCAAGCATAACTCTAAATGGTGAAAAACTAAAGCCATTCCCTTTAAAATCAGGAACAAGGCAGGGATGTCCACTCTCTCCCCTGCTCTTCAACATAGTACTAGAATTCCTAGCCAGAGCAATTAGGCAAGAAGAGAATATAAAGGGGATCCAAATAGGAAGAGATGAAGTTAAACTTTCTCTTTTCGCAGATGACATGATCCTATACCTAAAGAATCCCATGGACTCTACCCCCAAGCTACTAGAGCTGATCCAAAACTTTGGCAAAGTGGCAGGATATAAAATAAACCTTCAAAAAGCAACGGACTTTCTCTATGCTAACAACCCGAAGACCGAGGCTGAAATCAGGAAAGCAACTCCTTTTGCAATAGCCCCCAAAAACATAAAATATCTAGGAATAACCTTAACCAAAGAAGTGAAAGACCGTTTTGAAGAGAACTTTAAAAGCTTGAAAAATGAAATTAAGTCAGAACTAAGAAAATGGAAAAACCTCCAATGTTCCTGGATTGGGAGGATTAATATAATCAAAATGGCAATATGGCCAAAGGCTATCTACAAATTCAATGCAATACCCATTAATAACCCAACACCATTTATTAATGAAATAGAGGAAGCAATCCAGAAATTCATATGGAACAATAAAAGACCTAGAATAGCAGTAGCTTAATAAATTAAGTACTTCCTGGTATTGTTACAGTACTGGTAACTCCCCAAAAGAATCTGGATGTGGTGAGGGAACAGAGAAAAAAGCTCATTTAGGACCTACACTTACGAAGGTGGTAGGCAGCTGTATATCAGGGAGTATCCCTTCTGAGAATAAGAACAGCTGGAGCTTGTTAAGCTAATTACATCTAGGAAAGTTTAATTTACTGGGAACTCCTCAGAAGAATCTGATTTGTGTTGATTGGGGAGAGATAAAAGCTCATTTAGGAACAACAAGAACGTACTGGGTAGGTAGCTGTTTATCAGTAAATAGCTCCACTGAGATCAAGAGAACCAGTAGCTTAATAAATTAAGTACTTCCTGGTATGGTTACTGTACTGGTAACTCCCGAAAAGAATCAGGATTGTGGTGAGGGAAGAGAGAAAAAAGCTCATTTAGGACCTGCACTTATGAAGGTGGTAGGCAGCAGTATATCAGGGAGTATCCCTTCTGAGAATAAAAACAGCTGGAGCTTGTTAAGGTAACTACATCGAGGAAAGGTTATTGTACTGGGAACTCCTCAGAAGAATCTGATTTGTGGTGAGGGGAGAGAGATAAAAGCTCATTTAAGAATGACATGAGCATACTGGGTAGGTAACTGTTTATCAGTGAATATCTCCACTGAGATTACGAGAAGCAGTAGCTTAATAAATTAAGTAGTTCCTGGTATGGTTACTGTACTGGTAACTCCTCAAAACAACTGTGGTGAGAAAACAGAGAAAAAAGCTCATTCAGGACCTGCACTTACGTAGGTGGTAGGCAGCTGTATATCAGGGAGTATCCCTTCTGAGAATAATAACAGCTGGCGCTTGTTAAGGTAAGTACATCGAGGAAAGGTTAATGTACTGGGAACTCCGGAAAAGAATCTGATTTGTGGTGAGGGGAGAGAGATAAAAGCTCATTTAAGGGGATGGGGATATAGCCTAGTGGCAAGAGTGCCTTCCTTGGTTACGCGAGTTCCTATATTTGATTCCCCAGCACCACATATACAGAAAACGGCCAGAAGCTGTGCTGTGGCTCAAGTGTCAGAGTGGTAGCCAGGGACAGTGCTCAGGCCCTGAGTCCAAGGCCCACAACTGGCCAAAAAAAAAAAAAAAAAACCTCATTTAGGAACGACATGAATATACTGGGTAGGTAGCTGTTTATCAGTAAATATCTCCACTGAGATTAAGAAAAGCAGTAGCTTAATAAATTAAGTACCTCCTGGTGTGGTTATTGTACTGGGAACTCCCCAAAAGAATCTGGATTGTCATGAGGGAACAGAAAAAAAAGCTCATTTAGGACCTGCACTTACGAAGGATATAGGCAGCTGTATATCAGGGAGTATCCCTTCTAAGAATAAGAACAGCTGGAGCTTGTTTAGGTAATTACATCGAGGAAAGGTTAATGTACTGGGAACTCCTCAGAAGAATCTGATTTGTGGTGAGGGGAGAGAGATGAAACCTCATTTAGGAAGGACATGAACATACTGGGTAGGTAGCTGTTTATCAGTAAATATCAACACTGAGATTAAGAAAAACAGTAGCTTAATAAATTAAGTACTTCCTGGTATGGTTACTGTAGTGGTAAATCCCCAAACAAATCTGGATTGTGGTAAGTGAACAGAGAAAAAAGCTCATTTAGGACCTCCACTTACGAAGGATGTAGGCAGCTGTATATCAGGGAGTAACCCTTCTGAGAATAAGAACAGCTGAAGATTGTTAAGGTAATTACATCGAGGAAAGGTTAATGTACTGGGAACTCCTCAGAAGAATCTGATTTGTCGTGAGGGGAGAGAGATAAAAGCTCATTTAGGAACGAAATGAACCTACTGGGTAGGTACCTTTTTATCAGTAAATATCTCCACTGAGATTAAGAAAAGCAGTAGCTTAATAAATTAAGTAATTCCTGGTTTGGTTACTGTACTGGTAACTCCCCAAAAGAATCTCGATTGTGGTGAGGGAACAGAGAAAAAAGCTCATTTAGGATCTGCACTTACGAAGATGGTAGGCAGCTGTATATCAGGGAGTATGCCTTCTGAGAATAAGAACAGATGGAGCTTCTTAAGGTAATTACATAGAGGAAAGGTTAATGTACTGGGAACTCCTCAGAAGAATCTGATTTGTGGTGAGGGGAGAGAGATAAAAGCTCATTTAGGAACGACATGAACATAAAGGGTAGGTAGCAGTTTATCAGTAAATATCTTCACTGAGATTAAGAAAAGCAGTAGCTTAATAAAATAATTACTTCTTGGTATGGTTACTGTACTGGTTACTCCCCATAAGAACCTGGATTTTGGTGAGGGATCAGAGAAAAAAGCTCATTTAGGACCTGCACTTACGAAGGTGGTAGGCAGCTGTATATCAGGGAGTATCCCTTCTGAAAATAAAAACAGCTGGAGCTTCTTAAGGGAATTACATCGAGGAAAGGTTAACATACTGGTAACTCCTCAGAAGAATCTGATTGGTGGCGAGGAGAGAGAGATAAAACCTCATTTAGAAACGACTAGAACATACTGGGTAGGTAGCTGTTTATCAGTAACTATCTCCACTGAGATTAAGAAAAGCAGTAGCTTAATAAATTAAGTACTTCCTGGTATGGTTAAGGTACTGGTAACTCCTCAAAGAATCGGAATTTTGGTGAGGGAACAGAGAAAAAAGCTCATTTAGGACCTGGACTTGCGAAGGTGTTAGGGAGATGTATATCAGGGAGTATCCGTTCTGAGAATAAGAACAGCTGGAGCTTGTTAAGGTAATTACATGGAGGAAAGGATAATCTACTGGGAACTCCTAAGAAGAATCTGATTTCTGGTGAGGGGAGAGAGATAAAAGCTCATTTAGGAACGACATGAACATAAAGGGTAGGTAGCTGTTTACCAGTAAATATCTTCACTGAGATTAAGAAAAGCAGTAGATTAATAAAATAATTACTTCTTAGTATGGTTACTGTACTGGTTACTCCCCAAAAGAACCTGGATTGTGGTGAGGGATCAGAGAAAAAAGCTCATTTAGGAACTGCACTTACGAAGGTGGTAGGCAGCTGTATATCAGGCAGTATCCCTTCTGAAAATAAAAACAGCTGGAGCTTCTTAAGGTAATTACATCGAGGAAAGGTTAATGTACTGGGAACTCCTCAGAAGAATCTGATTTGTTGTGAGGGGAGAGAGATAAAAGCTCATTTATGAACGACATGAACATACAGGGTAGGTAGGTGTTTATCAGTAAATATCTCCACTGAGATTAAGAAAAGCAGTAGCTTAATAAATTAAGTACTTCCTGGTATGGATACTGTACTGGTAACTCCCCAAAAGAATCTGGAATGTGGTGAGGGAACAGAGAAAACAGCTCATTTAGGACCTGCACTTACGAAGGGGGTAGGCAGCTGTATATCAGGGAGTATCCCTTCTGAGAATAAGAAGAGCTGGAGCTTGTTAAGGTAATTACATCGAAAAAAGGTTAATGTACTGGGAACTCCTCAGATGAATCAGATTTGTGGTGAGAGTAGAGAGATAAAAGCTCATTTAGGAACGACATGAACATTCTGGGCAGGTTGTTGTTTATCAGAAAATATCTCCAATGAGATTAAGAAAAGCAGTAACTTAATAAATTAAGTACTTCCTGGTATGGTTACTGTACTGGTAACTCCCCAAAAGAATCTGGATTCTGGTGAGGGAACAGAGAAAAAAGGTCATTTAGTACCTGCACTTACGAAGGTGGTAGGCAGCTGTTTATCAGGGAGTATAACTTCTGAGAATAAGAACAGCTGGAGCTGGTTAAGGTAATTACATCGAGGAAAGGTTAATGTATTGGGAACTCCTCAGAAGAATCTGATTTGTGGTGAGGGGAGGGAGATAAAAGCTCATTTAGGACCTGCACGTACGAAGGAGGTAGGCAGCTGTATATCAGGTAGTATCCCTTCTGAGAATAAGAACTGCTGGAGCTTGTTAAGGTAATTACATCGAGGAAAGGTTAACATACTGGTAACTCCTCAGAAGAATCTGATTGGTGGCGAGGAGAGACAGATAAAAGCTCATTTAGAAACGACAAGAACATACTGGGTAGGTAGCTGTTTATCAGTACCTATCTCCACTGAGATTAAGAAAAGCAGTAGCTTAATAAATTAAGTACTTCCTGGTATGGTTAAGGTACTGGTAACTCCTCAAAAAATCGGATATTTGGTGAGGGAACAGAGAAAAAAGCTCATTTAGGACCTGGACTTGCGAAGGTGTTAGGCAGATGTATATCAGGGAGTATCCGTTCTGAGAATAAGAACAGCTGGAGCTTGTTAAGGTAATTACATGGAGGAAAGGATAATCTACTGGGAACTCCTCAGAAGAATCTGATTTGTGGTGAGTGGAGAGAGATAGAAGCTCATTTAGGAACAAAATGAACATACAGGGTAGGTAGCTGTTTATCAGTAAATATCTCCACTGAGATCAAGAAAAGCAGTAGGTTAATATATTAAGTACTTCCTGGTGTGGTTACTGTACTGGTAACTCCTCAAAAGAATCTGGCTTGTGGTGAGGGAACAGAGATAAAAGCTCATTGAGGACCTGCACTTACGAAGGTGGTAGGCAGCTGTATATCAGGGAGTTTCCCTAATGAGAATAAGAACAGCTGGAGCTTGATAACGTAATTACATCGAGGAAAGGTTAATGTACTGGGAACTCCTCAGAAGAATCTGATTTGTGGTGAGGGGAGAGAGATAAAACCTCATTTAGGAACGACATGAACATACTGGGTAGGTAGCTGTTTATCAGTAAATATCTCCACTGAGATTAAGAATAGCAGTAGCTTAAGAAATTAAGAACTTCCTGGTATGGTTACTGTACTGGTAACTCCCCAAAACAATCTGGATTGTGGTGAGGGAACAGAGAAAAAATCTCTTTTAGGCCCTGCACTTACGAAGGTGGTAGGCAGTTGTATATCAGTGAGTATCCCTTCTGAGAATAATAACAGCTGGAGCTTGTTAAGGTAATTACATCGAGGAAAGGTTAATGTAATGGGACCTCCTCAGAAGAACCTGATTTGTGGTGAGGGGAGAGAGATAAAAGCTCATTTAGTAAAGGCATGAACATACTGGGTTGGTAGCTGTTTATCAGTAAATAAATCCACCGAGACTATGAAAAGCAGTAGGTTAATACATTAAGTACTTCCTGGTATGGTTACTGTACTGGTAACTCCCGAAAAGAATCTGGATTGTGGTGAGGGAACAGAGCAAAAAGCTCATTTAGGACCTGCACTTACGAAGGTGGTAGGCAGCTGTATATCAGGGAGTATCCCTTCTGAGAATTAGAACAGCTGGAGCTTGTTAAGGTAATTTTATCGAGGAAAGGTTAAAGTACTGGGAACTCCTCCGAAGAATCTGATTTGTGGTGATGGGAGCGAGTTGAAAGCTCATTTATGAACGACGTGAACATACTGGGTAGGTAGCTGTTTATCAGTAAACATCTCCACTGAGATTAAGAAAAGAAGTAGTTTAATAAATTAAGTACTTCCTGGTATATTTACTGTACGGGTAACTCCTCAAAAGAATCTGGATTGTGGTGAGGGAATAGAGAAAACAGCTCATTTACGACCTGCACTTACGAAGGTGGTAGGCAGCTGTATATCAGGGAGTATCCCTTCTGAGAATTAGAACAGCTGGAGCTTGTTAAGGTAATTTTATCGAGGAAAGGTTAAAGTACTGGGAACTCCTCAGAAGAATCTCATTTGTGGTGGTGGGAGCGAGATAAAAGCTCATTTAGGAACGACATGAACATATTGGGTAGGTAGCTGTTTATCAGTAAATATCTCCACTGAGATTAAGAAAAGCAGTAGGTTAATAAATTAAGTACTTCCTGGTATGGTTACTGTACTGGTAACTCCTGAAAAGAATCTGGATTTTGATTAAGGAACAGAGACAATAAGCTCATTTAGGAACTGCACTTACGAAGGTGGTAGGCAGCTGTATATTAGGTAGTATCCCTTCTGAGAATAAGAACTGCTGGAGCTTGTTAAGGTAATTACATCGAGGAAAGGTTAACATACTGGTAACTCGTCAGAAGAATCTGATTGGTGGCGAGGAGAGGGAGATAAAAGCTCATTTAGAAACGAAAAGAACATACTGGGTAGGTAGCTGTTTATCAGTAACTATCTCCACTGAGATTAAGAAAAGCAGTAGCTTAATAAAGTAAGTACTTCCTGGAATGGTTAAGGTACTGGTAACTCCTCAAAGAATCGGAATTTTGGTGAGGGAACAGAGAAAAAAGCTCATTTAGGACCTGGACTTGCGAAGGTGTTAGGCAGATGTATATCAGGGAGTATCCGTTCTGAGAATAAGAACAGCTGCAGCTTGTTAAGGTAATTACATGGAGGAAAGGATAATCTACTGGGAACTCCTCAGAAGAATCTGATTTGTGGTGAGGGGAGAGAGATAGAAGCTCATTTAGAATGAAATGAACATACAGGGTAGGTAGGTGTTTATCAGTAAATATCTCCAATGAGATCAAGAAAAGCAGTAGCTAAATAAATTAATTACTTCCTGGTATGGTTTCTGCACTGGTAACTCCTCAAAAGAATCTGGATTGTTTTGAGGGAAAA
Organism: Perognathus longimembris pacificus; assembly: GCF_023159225.1. Classification (NCBI taxonomy): domain Eukaryota; kingdom Metazoa; phylum Chordata; class Mammalia; order Rodentia; family Heteromyidae; genus Perognathus; species Perognathus longimembris. The sequence continues at coordinate 73,530 of NW_025958325.1, read as the reverse complement.
GAGAAAAAAGCTCATTTAGGACCTCCACTTACGAAGGTGGTAGGCAGCTGTATATCAGGGAGTATCCCTTCTGAGAAGAAGAACAGCTGGAGCTTGTTAAGGTAATTACATCGAGGAAAGGTTAATGTACTGGGAACTCCTCAGAAGCATCTGATTTGTGGTGAGGGGAGAGAGATAAAAGCTCATTAGGAACGACATGAACATACTGGGTAGGTAGCTGTTTATCAGTAAATAGCTCCACTGAGATCAAGAAAAGTAGTAGCTTAATAAATTAAGTACTTCCTGGTATGGTTACTGTACTGGTAACTCCTCAAAAGAATCTGGATTGTGGTGAGGGAATAGAGAAAAAATCTCATTTAGGACATACACTTACAAAGGGGGTAGGCAGCTGTATATCAGGGAGTATCCCTTGTGAGAATAAGAACAGCTGGAGCTTGTTAAGGTAATTACATCGAGGAAAGGTTAATATACTGGTAACTCCTCAGAAGAATCTGATTGGTGGCGAGGAGAGAGAGATAAAAGCTCATTTAGAAACGACAAGAACATACTGGGTAGGTAGCGGTTTATCAGTAACTATCTCCACTGAGATTAAGAAAAGCAGTAGCTTAATAAATTACGTACTTCCTGGTATGGTTAAGGTACTGGTAACTCCTCAAAGAGTCAGAATTGTGGTAAGGGAACAGAGAAAAAAGCTCATTTAGGACCTCCACTTACGAAGGTGTTATGCAGATGTATATCAGGGAGTATCCGTTCTGAGAATAAGAACAGCTGGAGCTTGTTAAGGTAATTACATGGAGGAAAGGATATTGTACTGGGAACTCCTCAGAAGAATCTGATTTGTGGTGAGTGGAGAGAGATAGAATCTCATTTCGGAACGAAATGAACATACAGGGTATGTAGCTGTTTATCAGTAAATATCTCCACTGAGATCAAGAAAAGCAGTAGCTTAATAAATTAAGTACTTCCTGGTATTGTTTCTGTACTGGTAACTCCTCAGAAGAATCTGGATTTTGGTGAGGGAACAGAGAAAAAATCTCATTTAGGACATACTCTTACAAAGGTGGTAGGCATCTGTATATCAGGGAGTATCCCTTCTGAGAATAAAAACAGCTGGAGCTTGTTAAGGTAATTACATTGAGGAAAGGTTAATGTAGTGGGAACTCCTCAGAAGCATCTGATTTGTGGTGAGGGGAGAGAGATAAGAGCTCATTTCGGAAAATGCTTATTGAGAAGACGGCGGAGGAGCGGATGAGCCCTTGCAGAGCTCCTTCCGATATCGTAGTTTTCTCACCTCATAGAAACTGTTTCTCTGAGAAAGACAGTCAAAGTAAGTTCTAACAGTACAGGGACTCTCAAAAGGAAGGAAAAATCGACTTTGCTGGTCTGAAAACACAGATTTGAGCTCCGGGCGGCATCCCCCCGTTGCGCCAGCGCCGGCTCCTGCACTGTGCCGGGCACAGCCCCCCGCTCCCCCACACTCCGCACAGCTAAAGCGTTAAATACTCCAGACGGCAGCTGAGCACGGAGGACCTGCCATCGCAGAGACAGCGTGAGTACCCCACAAAAATTATTCTCGCTTTTGCCCACAGTCCAGCTTCTGGAAGGCATCCCTGTCCCCACCCCCAGAGCAAAGCGCCATCTTTGCCACTGACATAGGGTCAGACCAGACTGGAACTGAAGCGGGCCTGGGGAAAGCGAGGTCAAAAAAGCCATCTTTGAAAAGGGCAGGAGGGGCGGAATCAGTGAGAACCAGCTCTGCCCAGAAGTACGCCCCCTGCCCTGGCGGGAGTCGAGTCCGGGGCTTAGCCAGAGGTGCCCCAAACTGCCCGCCGGAATTTCTAAACTTAAAGCAAAAGCTGCGAGCAGCTACCAGGGGCATGGAAACAACAGACGGAGGAACAAACAGTTCCGGGGACAGCTAAAAGTTCCCGTCACAGAGGAAGCTAATTCCCAGCCCAAAACGGAGCTGCATTCCATAGCCACCTATGCCAAGGAGGCCGCCTCCCTCAGGCAAGCAACTCTCAGTGGAGCAAAACAGGCCAGAGGCGCCCTGCCCTGCTGATTTCACAGCCTAGTCAAGTCCAGGCATCAAAGGCAGCGGCCCCACAGCAGACAGAGGAGCCACAGTTCCTGAGACTGTTCACGTCCCCATCGACAGAGGACGCCCAAGGCCTGCCTGCAAGCTATGCGAACCTCAGAGACCCACGATTGCACCAACAGGGGAGAAGGTCAGAACAGAACCACCCCTTGCCAACTGAAATCAAGTCAAACCAGCCAATCAGGAAAATAGACTGCAGTCCATTGCAGGGAAACCAGAGGCTAGTTTCTTTTTCTTTTCAAACATTTTTTAAAATTTTTTTAAAAATTTTCTTTTTAATTTTTTTCACACCTGAAACATCATTGGCTGTTTTTTGTTTGTTTGTTTGTTTGTTTTTGTTTTTTTTGGTTTGTTTGTTTTTTTGTTTGTTTGTTTTCCATTTTTACCGGTTTGTTTTATCAAGTTTTTTTGTGTTTGTTTATTTGTTTGGGGTGTTCCTTTTCTGTTATTTTCCTTTTTATTTACTTATGCTTCCTTTTTAAATAATTTTTCTCTGTTTTGTGTACCTGTCTTCCAGTATTTTTACTTCATTTCTCTCGTTGCATCCTCTTCCTTTAAAAATTACTTTCCTATAAATAACAACTCCACTCTTTTCTGCTAACTCTCCAGTGTCTGTCATTTTAACATTGTTCTTTCTACCGATTCTACTCTTCTCCACATTTCCATGTCACTGAAACTAAACCAAAATCACCACCCCCCCCCCAATACATTTTACTCTATTCTCTTTACTACCTCCAACTTACCCTCCTGACTTACTGCCTGGACCTCCAGGTTCCATTGACTCCTGGTTATTGCATAGAGGGTATCCCAGCTTAATACGAGTGAATCAAAGGGGTTCATAGAGAAAGCCAGTCCTAAAAGAACTTAATATAAAAACAAGAATTGCATATAGGGTTGTAACAGTAAATAAGTAACTACTGAATACAGGTCCCTGGATCGGATGTTATATTGAAATTGTCTTCTTTAGGAACACCAAATCTAACTTTATAGACAGGTATACAAGTTATCTGTATATAATTGTGAAATTGTAAGATTTACACAACAGTGCTTGTTAGGGGCTGCTTTGGGTCTTAAACGGTGCTCACAGGTGCTGGTAGACTGGCATTCCCAATTCAAATGGGCAGAAGAAACACAAGAAAGATGGCAACTAATGAAGTACTATCCCCCACTCAAAACAAGCAGGAAGCAGAGCAGGCAATCAAAAACATAGAAGAAAACCCCCAAAATGCTCTACAAAGTCTACTGATAAACATGATAAATGAAAAGTTTGAATCTCTTCAGTCAATTATGTTAGAGCGAGAGGAGGCAAAGCAAAAATTAATGGAGAATTTTATGGCCTCCACAAATAGGAAGATAAGTGAGCTTCAAGAGTCAAATGAAAAGATAGCTACCCAGCTTAAAGATTTGAGAGCCAACACTCAAAACCAAAGTAATGAAGTTAATGAAGTAAAGAAGTCCATACAGGACCTAAGAAATGACATGGAAATCATCAGGAAAGACCAGTCAGAAAGAAAAGAGATTCGAAATCAAGTAGCTAGCCTACAGTCCCGACTAACTGAAGCAGAGGATCGAATCTCAGGAGCTGAAGATTCCTTAGATTCTATGGAGAAAGATCAAAAATCAATACAAATCCAGTCCAAGCAACAAAACAGATCGATACAGGAGATTCAAGACACAATCAGGAAGCCCAATTTAAGGATAATAGGTATTGAGGAAAACTTGGAGAAAGAGGTTAATGGGTTAGGCAACCTATTTAACAGAATATTAGCTGAGAACTTCCCAGACATCCAGAAGGAAAGGCCTATACAGATACAAGAAGCATTTAGAACCCCAAATCGACCAGACCACAATAGGACTTCCCACCGACACATTGTGATCAAAACAGCTTCAGCAGAGTGCAAGGAAAAAATACTCAAAGCTATTAGGGCAAAGAAAACAATCACATATAAAGGAAAAGCAATCAGAAGTACCCCAGACTTCTCAGCAGAGACCATGAAAGCAAGGAGAGCCTGGAATGAAGTATACCAAACTCTAAATAAAAATAACTACCAACCAAGAATTCTGTACCCAGCCAAACTCTCCTTCATAGCCGAAGGTCAAATAAAAGTCTTCCACAATAAGGAAAAACTGAAACAATATATCTCCACCAAACCAGCTTTACACAAAATCCTTAAAGATGTACTATACAGGGAAAATAATCAAGATCCCAACACAGACAGAGAAATGAACCCTAATTAGTAAACACTAGATCAAGAAATGGGAAGACACAGTTTTAAACAAGATAGTGGTAATGAAAGGAACAAACGATCACCTCTCAATCCTGTCAACATTAATGGACTTAATTCTCCAATCAAACGACATAGGCTCATAACTTGGATCAAAAATCAAGATCCATCTTTCTGCTGCCTCCAAGAGACACATCTATCCAGCAAAAGTAAACATCTTCTAAAAGTGGAAGGCTGGAAACAAATCTATCAAGCAAATGGCCCCCATAAGCAGGCTGGAGTTGCAATCCTAGTATCAGACAAAATTGACTTCAAATTAAAAACGGTAAGAAGAGACAAAGAAGGTTACTACATACTAGTAAAAGGATCTCTCCTACAGGAAGAAATAACCATCCTAAATATCTACACGCCAAATGCAGGAGCACCCAATTTCATCAAACAAACACTACTGGCTCTAAAAACATTCATAGACCCAAACACAATGATACTGGGGGACTTTAACACTCCACTATCACCTCTGGACAGATCAACACGCCAAAAACTGAACAAAGAAACCACAGAACTATACAATTGCATAGACCAACTAGACTTAATCGACATCTACAGAATATTCCACCCAGCAAGGACAGAATACACATTCTTTTCGGCAGCACACGGAACATTCTCCAAAATAGATCACATCTTAGGGCACAAAGAAAATCTGTACAAATTCAGAAGTATCAAATTCATTCCCTGCATTCTTTCAGACCACAATGGAATAAAATTAGAGCTCAACTCATTCAGCCACCACAGAAAATCCCACAATTCCTGGAGACTAAATAACACACTGCTGAACCATCAGTGGATCATTGAAGAAATTAAAACAGAAATTCAAATGTTTATGGACTTCAACCAAGTTGAGGACACAAAGTACCAGCTCCTTTGGGACACAGCAAAGGCAGTACTCAGAGGAAAATTTATATCTCTGAGTACATACATCAACAAACTGGAGAAACAGCAACTCAGGAATTTAAGGAAGCACCTTAATTTTCTGGAGAGAGAACAGCAAGCCAAACCCCAAGTCAATAGACGGAAGCAAATAATTAAAATCAAATCAGAATTAAATCAATTAGAGACGAAAAAAACCATCGAAAGAATCAACAAAACAAAGAGTTGGTTCTTTGAAAAAATCAACAAGATAGACAGACCCCTGGCAAACCTGACCAAAAAACGAAGGCAGCACACTCAAATGCACAAGATAAGAGATGAAACAGGTAGCATCACCACAGAAATAACCGAAATTCAGAAAATAATAAGGGACTATTTTGCAAACCTTTATGCCAACAAATTCGAGAACTTGGAAGAAATGGATGATTTCCTAGAAAAAATTGATACCCCCAAACTCAACTATGAAGACTTAAACCTTCTAAACAGACCCATATCCAGTATTGAAATAGAAACAGCAATAAATGATCTCCCATCCAAGAAAAGCCCAGGTCCAGACGGATTCACCGCAGAATTCTACAAGGCCTTCAAAACAGAACTCACTCCAATAATTCTCAAACTCTTCAATGAAATTGAAAGAGAACGTTCACTACCAGACTCATTTTATGAAGCCAGTATAACCCTCATCCCAAAACCAGGCAGAGACTCATCACGGAATGAGGACTACAGACCAATCTCCCTGATGAACATAGATACAAAAATTCTCAACAAAATTCTGGCCAATCGACTTCAACAGGTCATCAAAAAAATCATACGCCACGATCAAACTGGATTCATCCCAGGGATGCAAAGCTGGTTTAATATACGCAAGTCAATTAATGTAATCCACCACATCAACCGGAGCAAGGTAAAGAACCACATGGTTTTATCGCTGGATGCGGAAAAAGCGTTCGATAAAATCCAGCACCCATTTATGCTAAAAGCCCTGGAAAAACTGGGATTCCAGGGAACATTCCTGAATATAATCAAGGCAGTTTATGACAAACCAACAGCAAGCATAACTCTAAATGGTGAAAAACTAAAGCCATTCCCTTTAAAATCAGGAACAAGGCAGGGATGTCCACTCTCTCCCCTGCTCTTCAACATAGTACTAGAATTCCTAGCCAGAGCAATTAGGCAAGAAGAGAATATAAAGGGGATCCAAATAGGAAGAGATGAAGTTAAACTTTCTCTTTTCGCAGATGACATGATCCTATACCTAAAGAATCCCATGGACTCTACCCCCAAGCTACTAGAGCTGATCCAAAACTTTGGCAAAGTGGCAGGATATAAAATAAACCTTCAAAAAGCAACGGACTTTCTCTATGCTAACAACCCGAAGACCGAGGCTGAAATCAGGAAAGCAACTCCTTTTGCAATAGCCCCCAAAAACATAAAATATCTAGGAATAACCTTAACCAAAGAAGTGAAAGACCGTTTTGAAGAGAACTTTAAAAGCTTGAAAAATGAAATTAAGTCAGAACTAAGAAAATGGAAAAACCTCCAATGTTCCTGGATTGGGAGGATTAATATAATCAAAATGGCAATATGGCCAAAGGCTATCTACAAATTCAATGCAATACCCATTAATAACCCAACACCATTTATTAATGAAATAGAGGAAGCAATCCAGAAATTCATATGGAACAATAAAAGACCTAGAATAGCAGTAGCTTAATAAATTAAGTACTTCCTGGTATTGTTACAGTACTGGTAACTCCCCAAAAGAATCTGGATGTGGTGAGGGAACAGAGAAAAAAGCTCATTTAGGACCTACACTTACGAAGGTGGTAGGCAGCTGTATATCAGGGAGTATCCCTTCTGAGAATAAGAACAGCTGGAGCTTGTTAAGCTAATTACATCTAGGAAAGTTTAATTTACTGGGAACTCCTCAGAAGAATCTGATTTGTGTTGATTGGGGAGAGATAAAAGCTCATTTAGGAACAACAAGAACGTACTGGGTAGGTAGCTGTTTATCAGTAAATAGCTCCACTGAGATCAAGAGAACCAGTAGCTTAATAAATTAAGTACTTCCTGGTATGGTTACTGTACTGGTAACTCCCGAAAAGAATCAGGATTGTGGTGAGGGAAGAGAGAAAAAAGCTCATTTAGGACCTGCACTTATGAAGGTGGTAGGCAGCAGTATATCAGGGAGTATCCCTTCTGAGAATAAAAACAGCTGGAGCTTGTTAAGGTAACTACATCGAGGAAAGGTTATTGTACTGGGAACTCCTCAGAAGAATCTGATTTGTGGTGAGGGGAGAGAGATAAAAGCTCATTTAAGAATGACATGAGCATACTGGGTAGGTAACTGTTTATCAGTGAATATCTCCACTGAGATTACGAGAAGCAGTAGCTTAATAAATTAAGTAGTTCCTGGTATGGTTACTGTACTGGTAACTCCTCAAAACAACTGTGGTGAGAAAACAGAGAAAAAAGCTCATTCAGGACCTGCACTTACGTAGGTGGTAGGCAGCTGTATATCAGGGAGTATCCCTTCTGAGAATAATAACAGCTGGCGCTTGTTAAGGTAAGTACATCGAGGAAAGGTTAATGTACTGGGAACTCCGGAAAAGAATCTGATTTGTGGTGAGGGGAGAGAGATAAAAGCTCATTTAAGGGGATGGGGATATAGCCTAGTGGCAAGAGTGCCTTCCTTGGTTACGCGAGTTCCTATATTTGATTCCCCAGCACCACATATACAGAAAACGGCCAGAAGCTGTGCTGTGGCTCAAGTGTCAGAGTGGTAGCCAGGGACAGTGCTCAGGCCCTGAGTCCAAGGCCCACAACTGGCCAAAAAAAAAAAAAAAAAACCTCATTTAGGAACGACATGAATATACTGGGTAGGTAGCTGTTTATCAGTAAATATCTCCACTGAGATTAAGAAAAGCAGTAGCTTAATAAATTAAGTACCTCCTGGTGTGGTTATTGTACTGGGAACTCCCCAAAAGAATCTGGATTGTCATGAGGGAACAGAAAAAAAAGCTCATTTAGGACCTGCACTTACGAAGGATATAGGCAGCTGTATATCAGGGAGTATCCCTTCTAAGAATAAGAACAGCTGGAGCTTGTTTAGGTAATTACATCGAGGAAAGGTTAATGTACTGGGAACTCCTCAGAAGAATCTGATTTGTGGTGAGGGGAGAGAGATGAAACCTCATTTAGGAAGGACATGAACATACTGGGTAGGTAGCTGTTTATCAGTAAATATCAACACTGAGATTAAGAAAAACAGTAGCTTAATAAATTAAGTACTTCCTGGTATGGTTACTGTAGTGGTAAATCCCCAAACAAATCTGGATTGTGGTAAGTGAACAGAGAAAAAAGCTCATTTAGGACCTCCACTTACGAAGGATGTAGGCAGCTGTATATCAGGGAGTAACCCTTCTGAGAATAAGAACAGCTGAAGATTGTTAAGGTAATTACATCGAGGAAAGGTTAATGTACTGGGAACTCCTCAGAAGAATCTGATTTGTCGTGAGGGGAGAGAGATAAAAGCTCATTTAGGAACGAAATGAACCTACTGGGTAGGTACCTTTTTATCAGTAAATATCTCCACTGAGATTAAGAAAAGCAGTAGCTTAATAAATTAAGTAATTCCTGGTTTGGTTACTGTACTGGTAACTCCCCAAAAGAATCTCGATTGTGGTGAGGGAACAGAGAAAAAAGCTCATTTAGGATCTGCACTTACGAAGATGGTAGGCAGCTGTATATCAGGGAGTATGCCTTCTGAGAATAAGAACAGATGGAGCTTCTTAAGGTAATTACATAGAGGAAAGGTTAATGTACTGGGAACTCCTCAGAAGAATCTGATTTGTGGTGAGGGGAGAGAGATAAAAGCTCATTTAGGAACGACATGAACATAAAGGGTAGGTAGCAGTTTATCAGTAAATATCTTCACTGAGATTAAGAAAAGCAGTAGCTTAATAAAATAATTACTTCTTGGTATGGTTACTGTACTGGTTACTCCCCATAAGAACCTGGATTTTGGTGAGGGATCAGAGAAAAAAGCTCATTTAGGACCTGCACTTACGAAGGTGGTAGGCAGCTGTATATCAGGGAGTATCCCTTCTGAAAATAAAAACAGCTGGAGCTTCTTAAGGGAATTACATCGAGGAAAGGTTAACATACTGGTAACTCCTCAGAAGAATCTGATTGGTGGCGAGGAGAGAGAGATAAAACCTCATTTAGAAACGACTAGAACATACTGGGTAGGTAGCTGTTTATCAGTAACTATCTCCACTGAGATTAAGAAAAGCAGTAGCTTAATAAATTAAGTACTTCCTGGTATGGTTAAGGTACTGGTAACTCCTCAAAGAATCGGAATTTTGGTGAGGGAACAGAGAAAAAAGCTCATTTAGGACCTGGACTTGCGAAGGTGTTAGGGAGATGTATATCAGGGAGTATCCGTTCTGAGAATAAGAACAGCTGGAGCTTGTTAAGGTAATTACATGGAGGAAAGGATAATCTACTGGGAACTCCTAAGAAGAATCTGATTTCTGGTGAGGGGAGAGAGATAAAAGCTCATTTAGGAACGACATGAACATAAAGGGTAGGTAGCTGTTTACCAGTAAATATCTTCACTGAGATTAAGAAAAGCAGTAGCTTAATAAAATAATTACTTCTTAGTATGGTTACTGTACTGGTTACTCCCCAAAAGAACCTGGATTGTGGTGAGGGATCAGAGAAAAAAGCTCATTTAGGAACTGCACTTACGAAGGTGGTAGGCAGCTGTATATCAGGCAGTATCCCTTCTGAAAATAAAAACAGCTGGAGCTTCTTAAGGTAATTACATCGAGGAAAGGTTAATGTACTGGGAACTCCTCAGAAGAATCTGATTTGTTGTGAGGGGAGAGAGATAAAAGCTCATTTATGAACGACATGAACATACAGGGTAGGTAGGTGTTTATCAGTAAATATCTCCACTGAGATTAAGAAAAGCAGTAGCTTAATAAATTAAGTACTTCCTGGTATGGATACTGTACTGGTAACTCCCCAAAAGAATCTGGAATGTGGTGAGGGAACAGAGAAAACAGCTCATTTAGGACCTGCACTTACGAAGGGGGTAGGCAGCTGTATATCAGGGAGTATCCCTTCTGAGAATAAGAAGAGCTGGAGCTTGTTAAGGTAATTACATCGAAAAAAGGTTAATGTACTGGGAACTCCTCAGATGAATCAGATTTGTGGTGAGAGTAGAGAGATAAAAGCTCATTTAGGAACGACATGAACATTCTGGGCAGGTTGTTGTTTATCAGAAAATATCTCCAATGAGATTAAGAAAAGCAGTAACTTAATAAATTAAGTACTTCCTGGTATGGTTACTGTACTGGTAACTCCCCAAAAGAATCTGGATTCTGGTGAGGGAACAGAGAAAAAAGGTCATTTAGTACCTGCACTTACGAAGGTGGTAGGCAGCTGTTTATCAGGGAGTATAACTTCTGAGAATAAGAACAGCTGGAGCTGGTTAAGGTAATTACATCGAGGAAAGGTTAATGTATTGGGAACTCCTCAGAAGAATCTGATTTGTGGTGAGGGGAGGGAGATAAAAGCTCATTTAGGACCTGCACGTACGAAGGAGGTAGGCAGCTGTATATCAGGTAGTATCCCTTCTGAGAATAAGAACTGCTGGAGCTTGTTAAGGTAATTACATCGAGGAAAGGTTAACATACTGGTAACTCCTCAGAAGAATCTGATTGGTGGCGAGGAGAGACAGATAAAAGCTCATTTAGAAACGACAAGAACATACTGGGTAGGTAGCTGTTTATCAGTACCTATCTCCACTGAGATTAAGAAAAGCAGTAGCTTAATAAATTAAGTACTTCCTGGTATGGTTAAGGTACTGGTAACTCCTCAAAAAATCGGATATTTGGTGAGGGAACAGAGAAAAAAGCTCATTTAGGACCTGGACTTGCGAAGGTGTTAGGCAGATGTATATCAGGGAGTATCCGTTCTGAGAATAAGAACAGCTGGAGCTTGTTAAGGTAATTACATGGAGGAAAGGATAATCTACTGGGAACTCCTCAGAAGAATCTGATTTGTGGTGAGTGGAGAGAGATAGAAGCTCATTTAGGAACAAAATGAACATACAGGGTAGGTAGCTGTTTATCAGTAAATATCTCCACTGAGATCAAGAAAAGCAGTAGGTTAATATATTAAGTACTTCCTGGTGTGGTTACTGTACTGGTAACTCCTCAAAAGAATCTGGCTTGTGGTGAGGGAACAGAGATAAAAGCTCATTGAGGACCTGCACTTACGAAGGTGGTAGGCAGCTGTATATCAGGGAGTTTCCCTAATGAGAATAAGAACAGCTGGAGCTTGATAACGTAATTACATCGAGGAAAGGTTAATGTACTGGGAACTCCTCAGAAGAATCTGATTTGTGGTGAGGGGAGAGAGATAAAACCTCATTTAGGAACGACATGAACATACTGGGTAGGTAGCTGTTTATCAGTAAATATCTCCACTGAGATTAAGAATAGCAGTAGCTTAAGAAATTAAGAACTTCCTGGTATGGTTACTGTACTGGTAACTCCCCAAAACAATCTGGATTGTGGTGAGGGAACAGAGAAAAAATCTCTTTTAGGCCCTGCACTTACGAAGGTGGTAGGCAGTTGTATATCAGTGAGTATCCCTTCTGAGAATAATAACAGCTGGAGCTTGTTAAGGTAATTACATCGAGGAAAGGTTAATGTAATGGGACCTCCTCAGAAGAACCTGATTTGTGGTGAGGGGAGAGAGATAAAAGCTCATTTAGTAAAGGCATGAACATACTGGGTTGGTAGCTGTTTATCAGTAAATAAATCCACCGAGACTATGAAAAGCAGTAGGTTAATACATTAAGTACTTCCTGGTATGGTTACTGTACTGGTAACTCCCGAAAAGAATCTGGATTGTGGTGAGGGAACAGAGCAAAAAGCTCATTTAGGACCTGCACTTACGAAGGTGGTAGGCAGCTGTATATCAGGGAGTATCCCTTCTGAGAATTAGAACAGCTGGAGCTTGTTAAGGTAATTTTATCGAGGAAAGGTTAAAGTACTGGGAACTCCTCCGAAGAATCTGATTTGTGGTGATGGGAGCGAGTTGAAAGCTCATTTATGAACGACGTGAACATACTGGGTAGGTAGCTGTTTATCAGTAAACATCTCCACTGAGATTAAGAAAAGAAGTAGTTTAATAAATTAAGTACTTCCTGGTATATTTACTGTACGGGTAACTCCTCAAAAGAATCTGGATTGTGGTGAGGGAATAGAGAAAACAGCTCATTTACGACCTGCACTTACGAAGGTGGTAGGCAGCTGTATATCAGGGAGTATCCCTTCTGAGAATTAGAACAGCTGGAGCTTGTTAAGGTAATTTTATCGAGGAAAGGTTAAAGTACTGGGAACTCCTCAGAAGAATCTCATTTGTGGTGGTGGGAGCGAGATAAAAGCTCATTTAGGAACGACATGAACATATTGGGTAGGTAGCTGTTTATCAGTAAATATCTCCACTGAGATTAAGAAAAGCAGTAGGTTAATAAATTAAGTACTTCCTGGTATGGTTACTGTACTGGTAACTCCTGAAAAGAATCTGGATTTTGATTAAGGAACAGAGACAATAAGCTCATTTAGGAACTGCACTTACGAAGGTGGTAGGCAGCTGTATATTAGGTAGTATCCCTTCTGAGAATAAGAACTGCTGGAGCTTGTTAAGGTAATTACATCGAGGAAAGGTTAACATACTGGTAACTCGTCAGAAGAATCTGATTGGTGGCGAGGAGAGGGAGATAAAAGCTCATTTAGAAACGAAAAGAACATACTGGGTAGGTAGCTGTTTATCAGTAACTATCTCCACTGAGATTAAGAAAAGCAGTAGCTTAATAAAGTAAGTACTTCCTGGAATGGTTAAGGTACTGGTAACTCCTCAAAGAATCGGAATTTTGGTGAGGGAACAGAGAAAAAAGCTCATTTAGGACCTGGACTTGCGAAGGTGTTAGGCAGATGTATATCAGGGAGTATCCGTTCTGAGAATAAGAACAGCTGCAGCTTGTTAAGGTAATTACATGGAGGAAAGGATAATCTACTGGGAACTCCTCAGAAGAATCTGATTTGTGGTGAGGGGAGAGAGATAGAAGCTCATTTAGAATGAAATGAACATACAGGGTAGGTAGGTGTTTATCAGTAAATATCTCCAATGAGATCAAGAAAAGCAGTAGCTAAATAAATTAATTACTTCCTGGTATGGTTTCTGCACTGGTAACTCCTCAAAAGAATCTGGATTGTTTTGAGGGAAAAGAGAAAAAAGCTCATTTAGGACCTCCACTTACGAAGGTGGTAGGCAGCTGTATATCAGGGAGTATCCCTTCTGAGAAGAAGAACAGCTGGAGCTTGTTAAGGTAATTACATCGAGGAAAGGTTAATGTACTGGGAACTCCTCAGAAGCATCTGATTTGTGGTGAGGGGAGAGAGATAAAAGCTCATTAGGAACGACATGAACATACTGGGTAGGTAGCTGTTTATCAGTAAATAGCTCCACTGAGATCAAGAAAAGTAGTAGCTTAATAAATTAAGTACTTCCTGGTATGGTTACTGTACTGGTAACTCCTCAAAAGAATCTGGATTGTGGTGAGGGAATAGAGAAAAAATCTCATTTAGGACATACACTTACAAAGGGGGTAGGCAGCTGTATATCAGGGAGTATCCCTTGTGAGAATAAGAACAGCTGGAGCTTGTTAAGGTAATTACATCGAGGAAAGGTTAATATACTGGTAACTCCTCAGAAGAATCTGATTGGTGGCGAGGAGAGAGAGATAAAAGCTCATTTAGAAACGACAAGAACATACTGGGTAGGTAGCGGTTTATCAGTAACTATCTCCACTGAGATTAAGAAAAGCAGTAGCTTAATAAATTACGTACTTCCTGGTATGGTTAAGGTACTGGTAACTCCTCAAAGAGTCAGAATTGTGGTAAGGGAACAGAGAAAAAAGCTCATTTAGGACCTCCACTTACGAAGGTGTTATGCAGATGTATATCAGGGAGTATCCGTTCTGAGAATAAGAACAGCTGGAGCTTGTTAAGGTAATTACATGGAGGAAAGGATATTGTACTGGGAACTCCTCAGAAGAATCTGATTTGTGGTGAGTGGAGAGAGATAGAATCTCATTTCGGAACGAAATGAACATACAGGGTATGTAGCTGTTTATCAGTAAATATCTCCACTGAGATCAAGAAAAGCAGTAGCTTAATAAATTAAGTACTTCCTGGTATTGTTTCTGTACTGGTAACTCCTCAGAAGAATCTGGATTTTGGTGAGGGAACAGAGAAAAAATCTCATTTAGGACATACTCTTACAAAGGTGGTAGGCATCTGTATATCAGGGAGTATCCCTTCTGAGAATAAAAACAGCTGGAGCTTGTTAAGGTAATTACATTGAGGAAAGGTTAATGTAGTGGGAACTCCTCAGAAGCATCTGATTTGTGGTGAGGGGAGAGAGATAAGAGCTCATTTCGGAAAATGCTTATTGAGAAGACGGCGGAGGAGCGGATGAGCCCTTGCAGAGCTCCTTCCGATATCGTAGTTTTCTCACCTCATAGAAACTGTTTCTCTGAGAAAGACAGTCAAAGTAAGTTCTAACAGTACAGGGACTCTCAAAAGGAAGGAAAAATCGACTTTGCTGGTCTGAAAACACAGATTTGAGCTCCGGGCGGCATCCCCCCGTTGCGCCAGCGCCGGCTCCTGCACTGTGCCGGGCACAGCCCCCCGCTCCCCCACACTCCGCACAGCTAAAGCGTTAAATACTCCAGACGGCAGCTGAGCACGGAGGACCTGCCATCGCAGAGACAGCGTGAGTACCCCACAAAAATTATTCTCGCTTTTGCCCACAGTCCAGCTTCTGGAAGGCATCCCTGTCCCCACCCCCAGAGCAAAGCGCCATCTTTGCCACTGACATAGGGTCAGACCAGACTGGAACTGAAGCGGGCCTGGGGAAAGCGAGGTCAAAAAAGCCATCTTTGAAAAGGGCAGGAGGGGCGGAATCAGTGAGAACCAGCTCTGCCCAGAAGTACGCCCCCTGCCCTGGCGGGAGTCGAGTCCGGGGCTTAGCCAGAGGTGCCCCAAACTGCCCGCCGGAATTTCTAAACTTAAAGCAAAAGCTGCGAGCAGCTACCAGGGGCATGGAAACAACAGACGGAGGAACAAACAGTTCCGGGGACAGCTAAAAGTTCCCGTCACAGAGGAAGCTAATTCCCAGCCCAAAACGGAGCTGCATTCCATAGCCACCTATGCCAAGGAGGCCGCCTCCCTCAGGCAAGCAACTCTCAGTGGAGCAAAACAGGCCAGAGGCGCCCTGCCCTGCTGATTTCACAGCCTAGTCAAGTCCAGGCATCAAAGGCAGCGGCCCCACAGCAGACAGAGGAGCCACAGTTCCTGAGACTGTTCACGTCCCCATCGACAGAGGACGCCCAAGGCCTGCCTGCAAGCTATGCGAACCTCAGAGACCCACGATT
The DNA here is from genome assembly GCF_023159225.1 of Perognathus longimembris pacificus. Classification (NCBI taxonomy): domain Eukaryota; kingdom Metazoa; phylum Chordata; class Mammalia; order Rodentia; family Heteromyidae; genus Perognathus; species Perognathus longimembris. The sequence continues at coordinate 57,761 of NW_025958325.1, read as the reverse complement.
GCACCAACAGGGGAGAAGGTCAGAACAGAACCACCCCTTGCCAACTGAAATCAAGTCAAACCAGCCAATCAGGAAAATAGACTGCAGTCCATTGCAGGGAAACCAGAGGCTAGTTTCTTTTTCTTTTCAAACATTTTTTAAAATTTTTTTAAAAATTTTCTTTTTAATTTTTTTCACACCTGAAACATCATTGGCTGTTTTTTGTTTGTTTGTTTGTTTGTTTTTGTTTTTTTTGGTTTGTTTGTTTTTTTGTTTGTTTGTTTTCCATTTTTACCGGTTTGTTTTATCAAGTTTTTTTGTGTTTGTTTATTTGTTTGGGGTGTTCCTTTTCTGTTATTTTCCTTTTTATTTACTTATGCTTCCTTTTTAAATAATTTTTCTCTGTTTTGTGTACCTGTCTTCCAGTATTTTTACTTCATTTCTCTCGTTGCATCCTCTTCCTTTAAAAATTACTTTCCTATAAATAACAACTCCACTCTTTTCTGCTAACTCTCCAGTGTCTGTCATTTTAACATTGTTCTTTCTACCGATTCTACTCTTCTCCACATTTCCATGTCACTGAAACTAAACCAAAATCACCACCCCCCCCCCAATACATTTTACTCTATTCTCTTTACTACCTCCAACTTACCCTCCTGACTTACTGCCTGGACCTCCAGGTTCCATTGACTCCTGGTTATTGCATAGAGGGTATCCCAGCTTAATACGAGTGAATCAAAGGGGTTCATAGAGAAAGCCAGTCCTAAAAGAACTTAATATAAAAACAAGAATTGCATATAGGGTTGTAACAGTAAATAAGTAACTACTGAATACAGGTCCCTGGATCGGATGTTATATTGAAATTGTCTTCTTTAGGAACACCAAATCTAACTTTATAGACAGGTATACAAGTTATCTGTATATAATTGTGAAATTGTAAGATTTACACAACAGTGCTTGTTAGGGGCTGCTTTGGGTCTTAAACGGTGCTCACAGGTGCTGGTAGACTGGCATTCCCAATTCAAATGGGCAGAAGAAACACAAGAAAGATGGCAACTAATGAAGTACTATCCCCCACTCAAAACAAGCAGGAAGCAGAGCAGGCAATCAAAAACATAGAAGAAAACCCCCAAAATGCTCTACAAAGTCTACTGATAAACATGATAAATGAAAAGTTTGAATCTCTTCAGTCAATTATGTTAGAGCGAGAGGAGGCAAAGCAAAAATTAATGGAGAATTTTATGGCCTCCACAAATAGGAAGATAAGTGAGCTTCAAGAGTCAAATGAAAAGATAGCTACCCAGCTTAAAGATTTGAGAGCCAACACTCAAAACCAAAGTAATGAAGTTAATGAAGTAAAGAAGTCCATACAGGACCTAAGAAATGACATGGAAATCATCAGGAAAGACCAGTCAGAAAGAAAAGAGATTCGAAATCAAGTAGCTAGCCTACAGTCCCGACTAACTGAAGCAGAGGATCGAATCTCAGGAGCTGAAGATTCCTTAGATTCTATGGAGAAAGATCAAAAATCAATACAAATCCAGTCCAAGCAACAAAACAGATCGATACAGGAGATTCAAGACACAATCAGGAAGCCCAATTTAAGGATAATAGGTATTGAGGAAAACTTGGAGAAAGAGGTTAATGGGTTAGGCAACCTATTTAACAGAATATTAGCTGAGAACTTCCCAGACATCCAGAAGGAAAGGCCTATACAGATACAAGAAGCATTTAGAACCCCAAATCGACCAGACCACAATAGGACTTCCCACCGACACATTGTGATCAAAACAGCTTCAGCAGAGTGCAAGGAAAAAATACTCAAAGCTATTAGGGCAAAGAAAACAATCACATATAAAGGAAAAGCAATCAGAAGTACCCCAGACTTCTCAGCAGAGACCATGAAAGCAAGGAGAGCCTGGAATGAAGTATACCAAACTCTAAATAAAAATAACTACCAACCAAGAATTCTGTACCCAGCCAAACTCTCCTTCATAGCCGAAGGTCAAATAAAAGTCTTCCACAATAAGGAAAAACTGAAACAATATATCTCCACCAAACCAGCTTTACACAAAATCCTTAAAGATGTACTATACAGGGAAAATAATCAAGATCCCAACACAGACAGAGAAATGAACCCTAATTAGTAAACACTAGATCAAGAAATGGGAAGACACAGTTTTAAACAAGATAGTGGTAATGAAAGGAACAAACGATCACCTCTCAATCCTGTCAACATTAATGGACTTAATTCTCCAATCAAACGACATAGGCTCATAACTTGGATCAAAAATCAAGATCCATCTTTCTGCTGCCTCCAAGAGACACATCTATCCAGCAAAAGTAAACATCTTCTAAAAGTGGAAGGCTGGAAACAAATCTATCAAGCAAATGGCCCCCATAAGCAGGCTGGAGTTGCAATCCTAGTATCAGACAAAATTGACTTCAAATTAAAAACGGTAAGAAGAGACAAAGAAGGTTACTACATACTAGTAAAAGGATCTCTCCTACAGGAAGAAATAACCATCCTAAATATCTACACGCCAAATGCAGGAGCACCCAATTTCATCAAACAAACACTACTGGCTCTAAAAACATTCATAGACCCAAACACAATGATACTGGGGGACTTTAACACTCCACTATCACCTCTGGACAGATCAACACGCCAAAAACTGAACAAAGAAACCACAGAACTATACAATTGCATAGACCAACTAGACTTAATCGACATCTACAGAATATTCCACCCAGCAAGGACAGAATACACATTCTTTTCGGCAGCACACGGAACATTCTCCAAAATAGATCACATCTTAGGGCACAAAGAAAATCTGTACAAATTCAGAAGTATCAAATTCATTCCCTGCATTCTTTCAGACCACAATGGAATAAAATTAGAGCTCAACTCATTCAGCCACCACAGAAAATCCCACAATTCCTGGAGACTAAATAACACACTGCTGAACCATCAGTGGATCATTGAAGAAATTAAAACAGAAATTCAAATGTTTATGGACTTCAACCAAGTTGAGGACACAAAGTACCAGCTCCTTTGGGACACAGCAAAGGCAGTACTCAGAGGAAAATTTATATCTCTGAGTACATACATCAACAAACTGGAGAAACAGCAACTCAGGAATTTAAGGAAGCACCTTAATTTTCTGGAGAGAGAACAGCAAGCCAAACCCCAAGTCAATAGACGGAAGCAAATAATTAAAATCAAATCAGAATTAAATCAATTAGAGACGAAAAAAACCATCGAAAGAATCAACAAAACAAAGAGTTGGTTCTTTGAAAAAATCAACAAGATAGACAGACCCCTGGCAAACCTGACCAAAAAACGAAGGCAGCACACTCAAATGCACAAGATAAGAGATGAAACAGGTAGCATCACCACAGAAATAACCGAAATTCAGAAAATAATAAGGGACTATTTTGCAAACCTTTATGCCAACAAATTCGAGAACTTGGAAGAAATGGATGATTTCCTAGAAAAAATTGATACCCCCAAACTCAACTATGAAGACTTAAACCTTCTAAACAGACCCATATCCAGTATTGAAATAGAAACAGCAATAAATGATCTCCCATCCAAGAAAAGCCCAGGTCCAGACGGATTCACCGCAGAATTCTACAAGGCCTTCAAAACAGAACTCACTCCAATAATTCTCAAACTCTTCAATGAAATTGAAAGAGAACGTTCACTACCAGACTCATTTTATGAAGCCAGTATAACCCTCATCCCAAAACCAGGCAGAGACTCATCACGGAATGAGGACAACAGACCAATCTCCCTGATGAACATAGATACAAAAATTCTCAACAAAATTCTGGCCAATCGACTTCAACAGGTCATCAAAAAAATCATACGCCACGATCAAACTGGATTCATCCCAGGGATGCAAAGCTGGTTTAATATACGCAAGTCAATTAATGTAATCCACCACATCAACCGGAGCAAGGTAAAGAACCACATGGTTTTATCGCTGGATGCGGAAAAAGCGTTCGATAAAATCCAGCACCCATTTATGCTAAAAGCCCTGGAAAAACTGGGATTCCAGGGAACATTCCTGAATATAATCAAGGCAGTTTATGACAAACCAACAGCAAGCATAACTCTAAATGGTGAAAAACTAAAGCCATTCCCTTTAAAATCAGGAACAAGGCAGGGATGTCCACTCTCTCCCCTGCTCTTCAACATAGTACTAGAATTCCTAGCCAGAGCAATTAGGCAAGAAGAGAATATAAAGGGGATCCAAATAGGAAGAGATGAAGTTAAACTTTCTCTTTTCGCAGATGACATGATCCTATACCTAAAGAATCCCATAGACTCTACCCCCAAGCTACTAGAGCTGATCCAAAACTTTGGCAAAGTGGCAGGATATAAAATAAACCTTCAAAAAGCAACGGACTTTCTCTATGCTAACAACCCGAAGACCGAGGCTGAAATCAGGAAAGCAACTCCTTTTGCAATAGCCCCCAAAAACATAAAATATCTAGGAATAACCTTAACCAAAGAAGTGAAAGACCGTTTTGAAGAGAACTTTAAAAGCTTGAAAAATGAAATTAAGTCAGAACTAAGAAAATGGAAAAACCTCCCATGCTCCTGGATTGGGAGGATTAATATAATCAAAATGGCAATATGGCCAAAGGCTATCTACAAATTCAATGCAATACCCATTAATAACCCAACACCATTTATTAATGAAATAGAGGAAGCAATCCAGAAATTCATATGGAACAATAAAAGACCTAGAATAGCAGTAGCTTAATAAATTAAGTACTTCCTGGTATTGTTACAGTACTGGTAACTCCCCAAAAGAATCTGGATGTGGTGAGGGAACAGAGAAAAAAGCTCATTTAGGACCTACACTTACGAAGGTGGTAGGCACCTGTATATCAGGGAGTATCCCTTCTGAGAATAAGAACAGCTGGAGCTTGTTAAGCTAATTACATCTAGGAAAGTTTAATTTACTGGGAACTCCTCAGAAGAATCTGATTTGTGTTGATTGGGGAGAGATAAAAGCTCATTTAGGAACAACAAGAACATACTGGGTAGGTAGCTGTTTATCAGTAAATAGCTCCACTGAGAACAAGAGAACCAGTAGCTTAATAAATTAAGTACTTCCTGGTATGGTTACTGTACTGGTAACTCCCGAAAAGAATCAGGATTGTGGTGAGGGAAGAGAGAAAAAAGCTCATTTAGGACCTGCACTTATGAAGGTGGTAGGCAGCAGTATATCAGGGAGTATCCCTTCTGAGAATAAAAACAGCTGGAGCTTGTTAAGGTAACTACATCGAGGAAAGGTTACTGTACTGGGAACTCCTCAGAAGAATCTGATTTGTGGTGAGGGGAGAGAGATAAAAGCTCATTTAAGAATGACATGAGCATACTGGGTAGGTAACTGTTTATCAGTGAATATCTCCACTGAGATTACGAGAAGCAGTAGCTTAATAAATTAAGTAGTTCCTGGTATGGTTACTGTACTGGTAACTCCTCAAAACAACTGTGGTGAGAAAACAGAGAAAAAAGCTCATTCAGGACCTGCACTTACGTAGGTGGTAGGCAGCTGTATATCAGGTAGTATCCCTTCTGAGAATAAGAACAGCTGGCGCTTGTTAAGGTAAGTACATCGAGGAAAGGTTAATGTACTGGGAACTCCGGAAAAGAATCTGATTTGTGGTGAGGGGAGAGAGATAAAAGCTCATTTAAGGGGATGGGGATATAGCCTAGTGGCAAGAGTGCCTTCCTTGGATACGCGAGTTCCTATATTTGATTCCCCAGCACCACATATACAGAAAACGGCCAGAAGCTGTGCTGTGGCTCAAGTGTCAGAGTGGTAGCCAGGGACAGTGCTCAGGCCCTGAGTCCAAGGCCCACAACTGGCCAAAAAAAAAAAAAAAAACCTCATTTAGGAACGACATGAATATACTGGGTAGGTAGCTGTTTATCAGTAAATATCAACACTGAGATTAAGAAAAGCAGTAGCTTAATAAATTAAGTACCTCCTGGTGTGGTTATGGTACTGGGAACTCCCCAAAATAATCTGGATTGTCATGAGGGAACAGAAAAAAAAGCTCATTTAGGACCTGCACTTACGAAGGATATAGGCAGCTGTATATCAGGGAGTATCCCTTCTAAGAATAAGAACAGCTGGAGCTTGTTAAGGTAATTACATCGAGGAAAGGTTAATGTACTGGGAACTCCTCAGAAGAATCTGATTTGTGGTGAGGGGAGAGAGATGAAACCTCATTTAGGAAGGACATGAACATACTGGGTAGGTAGGTGTTTATCAGTAAATATCAACACTGAGATTATGAAAAACAGTAGCTTAATAAATTAAGTACTTCCTCGTATGGTTACTGTAGTGGTAAATCCCCAAACGAATCTGGATTGTGGTAAGTGAACAGAGAAAAAAGCTCATTTAGGACCTCCACTTACGAAGGATGTAGGCAGCTGTATATCAGGGAGTAACCCTTCTGAGAATAAGAACAGCTGAAGCTTGTTAAGGTAATTACATCGAGGAAAGGTTAATGTACTGGGAACTCCTCAGAAGAATCTGATTTGTCGTGAGGGGAGAGAGATAAAAGCTCATTTAGGAACGAAATGAACCTACTGGGTAGGTAGCTTTTTATCAGTAAATATCTCCACTGAGATTAAGAAAAGCAGTAGCTTAATAAATTAAGTAATTCCTGGTTTGGTTACTGTACTGGTAACTCCCCAAAAGAATCTGGATTGTGGTGAGAGAACAGAGAAAAAAGCTCATTTAGGACCTGCACTTACGAAGGTGGTAGGCAGCTGTATATCAGGGATTATCCCTTCTGAGAAAATGAACAGCTGGAGCTTGTTAAGGTAATTACATCGAGGAAAGGTTAATGTACTGGGAACTCCTCAGAAGAATCTGATTTGTGGTGAGGGGAGAGAGATAAAAGCTCATTTAGGGGGATGGGAATATAGCCTAGTGTCAAGAGTGCCTGCCTCGGATACGTGAGGCCCTATGTTCGATTCCCCAGCACCACATATACAGAAAACGGCCAGAAGGGGCGCTGTGGCTCAAGTGGCAGAGTGATAGCCAGGAACAGTGATCAATCCCTGATTCAAAGGCCCAGGACTGGCCAAAAAAAAAATAAGAAGCTCATTTAGGAATGACATGAACATACTGAGTAGGTAGCTGTTTATCAGTAAATATCTCCACTGAGATTAACAAAAGCAGTAGCTTAATAAATTAAGTACTTCCTGGTATGGTTACTCTACTGGTAACTCCCCAAAAGAATCTGGATTGTGGTGAGGGAACAGAGAAAAAAGCTCATTTAGGACCTGCACTTACGAAGGTGGTAGGCAGCTGTACATCAGGGAGTATCCCTTCTGAGAATAAGAACAGCTGGAGCTTGTTAAGGTAATTACATCTAGGAAAGTTTAATTTACTGGGAACTCCTCAGAAGAATCTGATTTGAGGTGATTTGGGAGAGATAAAAGCTCAATTATGAACGACATGAACATACTCTGTAGATAGCTGTTTATCAGTAAATATCTCCACTGAGATTGATAAGAGCAGTAGCTTAATAAATTAAGTACTTTCTGGTATGGTACTGTACTGGTAACTCCCCAAAAGAATCTGGATAGTGGTGAGGGAACAGAAAAACGCTCATTTAGGACCTGCTCTTACGAAGGTGGTAGGCAGCTGTATATCAGGGAGTATCCCTTCTGAGAATAGGAACAGCTGGAGCTTGTTATGGTAATTACATCGAGGAAAGGTTAATGTACTTTGAACTCCTGAGAAGAATCTGATTTGTGGTGAGGGGAGAGAGATAAACGCTCATTTAGAAATGACATGAACATACTGGGTAGGAAGCTGTTTATAAGTAAATATCTCCACTGAGATTAAGAAAAGCAGTAGCTTAATAAATTAAGTACTTCCTGGTATGGTTACTGTACTGGTAACTCCCCAAAAGAATCTGGATTGTGGTGAGGGAACACAGAAAAAAGCTAATTTAGGACCTGCACTTACGAAGGTGGTAGGCACCTGTATATCAGGGAGTATCCCTTCAGAGAATATGAACAGCTTTAGCTTGTTAACGTAATTACATCGATTAAAGGTTGATGTACTGGGAATTCCTCAGAAGAATCTGATTTGTGGTGAGGGGAGAGAGATAAAAGCTCATTTAGGAACGACATGAACATACTGTGTAGGTAGCTGTTTTTCAGTAAATATCTCCACTGAGATTAGGAAAAGCAGTAGCTTAATAACCTAAGTACTTCCTGGTATGGTTACTGTACTAGGAACTCCCCAAAAGAATCTGGATTGTGGTGAGGGAACAGAGAAAAAACTCATTTAGGACCTGCACTTACGAAGGTGGGAAGCAGCTGTATATCAGGTAGTATCCCTTCTGAGAAAAAGAACAGCTTTAGCTTTTTAACGTAATTACATCGATTAAAGTTTGATGTACGGGAACTCCCCAGAAGAATCTGATTTGTGGTGAGGGGAGAGAGATTAAAGCTCATGTAGGAACGACTTGAACATACTGTGTAGGTAGCTGTTTATCAGTAAATATCTCCACTGAGATTAAGAAAAGCAGTAGCTTAATAAATTAAGTACTTCCTGGCATGGTTACTGTTCTGGTAACTCCCCAAAAGAATCTGGATCGTGGTGAGGGAACAGAGAAAAAAGCTCATTTAGTACCTGCACTTACGAAGGTGGTAGGCAGCTGTATATCAGGGAGTATCACTTCTGAGAATAAGAACAGCTGGAGCTTGTTAAGGTCATTACATCGAGGAAAGGTTAATGTACTGGGAAATCCTCAGAAGAATCTGATTTGTGGTGAGGGGAGAGAGATAAAACTGATTTAGGAATGACATGAACATACTGGGTAGGTAGCTGTTTATCAGTAAATATCTCCACTTTGATTAAGAAAAGCAGTAGCTTAATAAACTAAGTACTTCCTGGTATGGTTACTGTACTGGTAACTTCCCCAAAGCATCTTGATTGTGGTGAGGGAACAGAGAAAAAAGCTCATTTACGTCCTGCACTTAGTAAGGTGGTAGGCTGCTGTATATCAGGGAGCATCCCTTCTGAGAATAAGAACAGCAGGAGCTTGTTAAGGTAATTACATAGAGGAAAGGTTAATGTACTGGGAACTCGTCAGAAGAATCTGATTTGTGGTGAGGGGAGAGAGATAAAAGCTCATTTAGGAACGACATGAACATACTGGGTAGGTAGCTGTTTATCAGTAAATATCACAACAGAGATTAAGAAAAGCAGTAGCCTAATAAATTAAATACTCCCTGGTATGGTTACTGTACTGGTAACTCCCCAAAAGAATCTGGATTGTGGTGAGGGAACAGAGAAAAAAGCTCATTTAGGACCTGCACTTACGAAGGTGGTAGGCAGCTGTATATCAGGGAGTATCCCTTCTGAGAATAAGAACAGCTGGAGCTTGTTAAGGTTTTTATATCGAGGAAAGGTTAATTTACTGGGAACTCCTCAGAAGAATCTGATTTGTGGTGAGGGGAGAGAGATGAGGCTCATTTAGGAACGACATGAACATACTGGGTAGGTAGCTCTTTATCAGTAAATATCTCCACTGAGATTAAGAAAAGCAGTAGCTTAATAAATTAAATACTTCCTGGTACGGTTACTGTACTGGTAACTCCCCAAAAGCATCTGGATTGTGGTGAGGGAACAGAGAAAAAAGCTCATTTAGGACCTGCACATACGAAGGTGGTAGGCAGCTGTATATCAGGGAGTATCCCTTCTGAGAACAAGAACAGCTGGAGCTTGTTAAGGTAATTACATCGAGGAAAAGTTAATGTACTGGGAACTCCTCAGAAGAATCTGATTTGTGGTGAGAGGAGAGAGATAAAAGCTCATTTAGGAACGACATGAACATACTGAGTAGGTAGCAGTTTATCTGTAAATATCTCCACTGAGATTAAGAAAAGCAGTAGCTTAATAAATTAAGTACTTTCTGGTATGGTTACTGTACTGGTAACTCCCCAAAAGAATCTGGAATGTATTGAGGGAACAGAGAAAAAAGCTCATTTAAGACCTGCACTTATGAAGGTAGTAGGCAGATGTATATCAGGGAGTATCCCTTCTGAGAATAAGAACAGCTGGAGCTTGTTAAGGTAATTACATCGAGGAAAAAATTAATGTACTGGGAACTCCTCAGAAGAATCTGATTTGTGTTGAGGGGAGAGAGATAAAAGCTCATTTAGGAACGACATGAACATATTGCGTAGGTAGCTGTTTATCAGTAAATATCTCCACTTAGTTTAAGAAAAGCAGTAGCTTAATAAATTAAGTACTTCCTTGTATGGTTACTGTACTGGTAACTCCCAAAAAGAATCTGGATTGTTTTGAGGGAACAGAGAAAAAAAGCTCATTTAAGACCTGCAGTTATGAAGATTGTAGGCAGCTGTCTATCAGGGAGTATCCCTTCTGAGAATAAGAACTGCTGGAGCTTGTTCAGGTAATTATATCGAGGAAAGGTTAATGTACTGGGAACTCCTTAGAAGAATCTCATTTGTGGTGAGGGGAGAGAGATAAAACTCATTTAGGAACGACATGAACATCCTGGGTAGGTAGCTGTTTATCAGTTAATATCTCCAATTTGATTAAGAAAAACAGTAGCTTAATAAATTAAGTACTTCCTGGTATGGTTACTGTACCAGTAACTCCCGAAAAGAATCTCGGTTGTGGTGAGAGAACAGAGAAAAAAGCTCATTACCTGCACTTACGAAGGTGGTAGGCAGCTGTATATCAGGGAGTATCCCTTCTGAGAATAGGAACAGCTGGAGCTTGTTAAGGTAATTACATCGAGGAAAGGTTAATGTACTGGGAACTCCTCAGAAGAATTTTATTCGTGGTGAGGGAGAGAGATAATAGCTCATTTATGAACGACATGAACATACTCTGTAGATAGCTGTTTTCAGTAAATATCTCCACTGAGATTGATAAGAGCAGTAGCTTAATAAATTAATTACTTTCTGGTATGGTTACTCTACTGCTAACTCGCCGAAAGAATCTGGATTGTGGTGGTGGAACCGAGAAAAAAGCTCATATAGGACCTGCACTTACGAAGTTGGTAGGCAGCTGTATATCAGGGAGTATCCCTTCTGAGAATAGGAACAGCTGGAGCTTGTTATGGTAAATACATCGAGGAAAGGTTATTGTACTTTGAACTCCTGAGAAGAATCTAATTTGTGGTGAGGGGATAGAGATAAACGCTCATTTAGAAATGACATGAACATACTGGGTAGGTAGCTGTTTATCAGTAAATATCTCCACTGAGATTAAGAAAAGCAGTAGCTTAATAAATTAAGTACTTCCTGGTTTGGTTACTGTACTGGTAACTCCGCAAAAGAATCTGGATTGTGGTGAGGGAACACAGAAAAAAGCTAATTTAGGACCTGCACTTACGAAGGTGGTAGGCACCTGTATATCAGGGGGTATCCCTTCAGAGAATAAGAACAGCTTTAGCTTGTTAACGTAATTACATCGATTAAGGGTTGATGTACTGGGACTTCTTCAGGAGAATCTGATTTGTGGTGAGGGGAGAGAGATAAAAGCTCATTTAGGAACGACATGAACATACTGTGTCGGTAGCTGTTTTTCAGTAAATATCTCCACTGAGATTAGTAAAAGCAGAAGCTTAATAAACTAAGTACTTCCTGGTATGGTTACTGTACTGGTAACTTCCCCAAAGCATCTAGATTGTGGTGAGGGAATAGAGAAAAAAGCTCATTTAGGACCTGCACTTAGTAAGGTGGTAGGCTGCTGTATATCAGGGAGCATCCCTTCTGAGAATAAGAACAGCAGGAGCTTGGTAAGGTAATTACATCGAGGAAAGGTTAATGTACTGGGAACTCGTCAGAAGAATCTGATTTGTGGTGAGGGGAGAGAGATAAAAGCTCATTTAGGAACGACATGAACATACTGCGTAGGTAGCAGTTTATCTGTAAATATCTCCACTGAGATTAAGAAAAGCAGTAGCTTAATAAATTAAGTACTTTCTGGTATGGTTACTGTACTGGTAACTCCGCAAAAGAATCTGGAATGTGGTGAGGGAACAGAGAAAAAAGCTCATTTAAGACCTGCACATACGAAGGTGGTAGGCAGATGTATATCAGGGAGTATCCCTTCTGAGAATAAGAACAGCTGGAGCTTGTTAAGGTAATTACATCGAGGAAAAGTTAATGTACTGGGAACTCCTCAGAAGAATCTGATTTGTGGTGAGGGGAGAGAGATAAAAGCTCATTTAGGAACGACATGAACATATTGGGTAGGTAGCTGTTTATCAGTAAATATCTCCACTTAGTTTAAGAAAAGCAGTAGCTTAATAAATTAAGTACTTCCTTGTATGGTTACTGTACTGGTAACTCCCAAAAAGAATCTGGATTGTTTTGAGGTAACAGAGAAAAAAAGCCCATTTAAGACCTGCAGTTATGAAGATGGTAGGCAGCTGTCTATCAGGGAGTATCCCTTCTGAGAAAAGAACTGCTGGAGCTTGTTAAGGTAATTATATCGAGGAAAGGTTAATGTACTGGGAACTCCTCAGAAGAATCTGATTTGTGGTGAGGGGAGAGAGATAAAACTAATTTAGGAACTACATGAACATACTGGGTAGGTAGCTGTTTATCAGTTAATATCTCCACTTTGATTAAGAAAAGCAGTAGCTTAATAAACTAAGTACTTCCTGGTATGGTTACTGTACTGGTAACTTCCCAAAAGCATTTAGATTGTGGTGAGGGAACAGAGAAAAAATCTCATTTAGGACCTGCACTTAGTAAGGTGTTAGGCTGCTGTATATCAGGGAGCATCCCTTCTGAGAATAAGAACAGCAGGAGCTTGTTAAGGTAATTACATCGAGGAAAGGTTAATGTACTGGGAACTCCTCAGAAGAATCTGATTTGTGGTGAGGGGAGAGAGATGAGGCTCATTTAGGAACGACATGAACATACTGGGTAGGTAGCTGTTTATCAGTAAATATCTCCACTGAGATTAAGAAAAGCAGTAGCTTAATAAATTAAATACTTCCTGGTACGGTTACTGTACTGGTAACTCCCCAAAAGCATCTGGATTGTGGTGAGGGAACAGAGAAAAAAGCTCATTTAGGACCTGCACATACGAAGGTGGTAGGCAGCTGTATATCAGGGAGTATCCCTTCTGAGAACAAGAACAGCTGGAGCTTGTTAAGGTAATTACATCGAGGAAAAGTTAATGTACTGGGAACTCCTCAGAAGAATCTGATTTGTGGTGAGAGGAGAGAGATAAAAGCTCATTTAGGAACGACATGAACATACTGAGTAGGTAGCAGTTTATCTGTAAATATCTCCACTGAGATTAAGAAAAGCAGTAGCTTAATAAATTAAGTACTTTCTGGTATGGTTACTGTACTGGTAACTCCCCAAAAGAATCTGGAATGTATTGAGGGAACAGAGAAAAAAGCTCATTTAAGACCTGCACTTATGAAGGTAGTAGGCAGATGTATATCAGGGAGTATCCCTTCTGAGAATAAGAACAGCTGGAGCTTGTTAAGGTAATTACATCGAGGAAAAAATTAATGTACTGGGAACTCCTCAGAAGAATCTGATTTGTGTTGAGGGGAGAGAGATAAAAGCTCATTTAGGAACGACATGAACATATTGCGTAGGTAGCTGTTTATCAGTAAATATCTCCACTTAGTTTAAGAAAAGCAGTAGCTTAATAAATTAAGTACTTCCTTGTATGGTTACTGTACTGGTAACTCCCAAAAAGAATCTGGATTGTTTTGAGGGAACAGAGAAAAAAAGCTCATTTAAGACCTGCAGTTATGAAGATTGTAGGCAGCTGTCTATCAGGGAGTATCCCTTCTGAGAATAAGAACTGCTGGAGCTTGTTCAGGTAATTATATCGAGGAAAGGTTAATGTACTGGGAACTCCTTAGAAGAATCTCATTTGTGGTGAGGGGAGAGAGATAAAACTCATTTAGGAACGACATGAACATCCTGGGTAGGTAGCTGTTTATCAGTTAATATCTCCAATTTGATTAAGAAAAACAGTAGCTTAATAAATTAAGTACTTCCTGGTATGGTTACTGTACCAGTAACTCCCGAAAAGAATCTCGGTTGTGGTGAGAGAACAGAGAAAAAAGCTCATTACCTGCACTTACGAAGGTGGTAGGCAGCTGTATATCAGGGAGTATCCCTTCTGAGAATAGGAACAGCTGGAGCTTGTTAAGGTAATTACATCGAGGAAAGGTTAATGTACTGGGAACTCCTCAGAAGAATTTTATTCGTGGTGAGGGAGAGAGATAATAGCTCATTTATGAACGACATGAACATACTCTGTAGATAGCTGTTTTCAGTAAATATCTCCACTGAGATTGATAAGAGCAGTAGCTTAATAAATTAATTACTTTCTGGTATGGTTACTCTACTGCTAACTCGCCGAAAGAATCTGGATTGTGGTGGTGGAACCGAGAAAAAAGCTCATATAGGACCTGCACTTACGAAGTTGGTAGGCAGCTGTATATCAGGGAGTATCCCTTCTGAGAATAGGAACAGCTGGAGCTTGTTATGGTAAATACATCGAGGAAAGGTTATTGTACTTTGAACTCCTGAGAAGAATCTAATTTGTGGTGAGGGGATAGAGATAAACGCTCATTTAGAAATGACATGAACATACTGGGTAGGTAGCTGTTTATCAGTAAATATCTCCACTGAGATTAAGAAAAGCAGTAGCTTAATAAATTAAGTACTTCCTGGTTTGGTTACTGTACTGGTAACTCCGCAAAAGAATCTGGATTGTGGTGAGGGAACACAGAAAAAAGCTAATTTAGGACCTGCACTTACGAAGGTGGTAGGCACCTGTATATCAGGGGGTATCCCTTCAGAGAATAAGAACAGCTTTAGCTTGTTAACGTAATTACATCGATTAAGGGTTGATGTACTGGGACTTCTTCAGGAGAATCTGATTTGTGGTGAGGGGAGAGAGATAAAAGCTCATTTAGGAACGACATGAACATACTGTGTCGGTAGCTGTTTTTCAGTAAATATCTCCACTGAGATTAGTAAAAGCAGAAGCTTAATAAACTAAGTACTTCCTGGTATGGTTACTGTACTGGTAACTTCCCCAAAGCATCTAGATTGTGGTGAGGGAATAGAGAAAAAAGCTCATTTAGGACCTGCACTTAGTAAGGTGGTAGGCTGCTGTATATCAGGGAGCATCCCTTCTGAGAATAAGAACAGCAGGAGCTTGGTAAGGTAATTACATCGAGGAAAGGTTAATGTACTGGGAACTCGTCAGAAGAATCTGATTTGTGGTGAGGGGAGAGAGATAAAAGCTCATTTAGGAACGACATGAACATACTGCGTAGGTAGCAGTTTATCTGTAAATATCTCCACTGAGATTAAGAAAAGCAGTAGCTTAATAAATTAAGTACTTTCTGGTATGGTTACTGTACTGGTAACTCCGCAAAAGAATCTGGAATGTGGTGAGGGAACAGAGAAAAAAGCTCATTTAAGACCTGCACATACGAAGGTGGTAGGCAGATGTATATCAGGGAGTATCCCTTCTGAGAATAAGAACAGCTGGAGCTTGTTAAGGTAATTACATCGAGGAAAAGTTAATGTACTGGGAACTCCTCAGAAGAATCTGATTTGTGGTGAGGGGAGAGAGATAAAAGCTCATTTAGGAACGACATGAACATATTGGGTAGGTAGCTGTTTATCAGTAAATATCTCCACTTAGTTTAAGAAAAGCAGTAGCTTAATAAATTAAGTACTTCCTTGTATGGTTACTGTACTGGTAACTCCCAAAAAGAATCTGGATTGTTTTGAGGTAACAGAGAAAAAAAGCCCATTTAAGACCTGCAGTTATGAAGATGGTAGGCAGCTGTCTATCAGGGAGTATCCCTTCTGAGAAAAGAACTGCTGGAGCTTGTTAAGGTAATTATATCGAGGAAAGGTTAATGTACTGGGAACTCCTCAGAAGAATCTGATTTGTGGTGAGGGGAGAGAGATAAAACTAATTTAGGAACTACATGAACATACTGGGTAGGTAGCTGTTTATCAGTTAATATCTCCACTTTGATTAAGAAAAGCAGTAGCTTAATAAACTAAGTACTTCCTGGTATGGTTACTGTACTGGTAACTTCCCAAAAGCATTTAGATTGTGGTGAGGGAACAGAGAAAAAATCTCATTTAGGACCTGCACTTAGTAAGGTGTTAGGCTGCTGTATATCAGGGAGCATCCCTTCTGAGAATAAGAACAGCAGGAGCTTGTTAAGGTAATTACATCGAGGAAAGGTTAATGTACTGGGAACTCGTCAGAAGAATCTGATTTGTGGTGAGGGGAGAGAGATAAAAGCTCATTTAGGAACGACATGAACATACTGGGTAGGTAGCTGTTTATCAGTAAATATCACCACAGAGATTAAGAAAAGCAGTAGCCTAATAAATTAAATACTCTCTGGTATGGTTACTGTACTGGTAACTCCCCAAAAGAATCTGGTGTGGTGAGGGAACAGAGAAAAAAGCTCATTTAGGACCCGCACTTACGAAGGTGGTAGGCAGCTGTATATCAGGGAGTATCCCTTCTGAGAATAAGAACAGCTGGAGCTTGTTAAGGTAATTACATCGAGGAAAGGTTAATGTACTGGGAACTCCTCAGAAGAATTTGATTTTTGGTGAGGGGAGAGAGATAAAAGCTCATTTAAGAACGACATGAACATATTGGGTACTAGCTGTTTATCAGTAAATATCTCCACTGAGATTAAGAAAAGCAATAGCTTAATAAATTAAGTACTTCATGGTATGGTTACTGTACTGGTAACTCCCTAAAAGAATCAGGATTGTGGTGAGGGAACAGAGAAAAAAGCTCATTTAGGACCTGCACTTACGAAGGTGTTAGGCAGCTGTATATCAGGGAGTGTCCCTTCTGAGAATAAGAACAGCTGGAGCTTTTTAAGGTAATTACATCGAGGAAACGTTAATGTACTGGGAACTCCTCTGAAGAATCTGATTTGTGGTGAGGGGAGAGAGATAAAAGCTCATTTAGGAACGACTTGAATATACTGCGTAAGTAGCTGTTTATCAATAAATATCTCCACTGAGATTAAGAAAAGCAGTAGCTTAATTAATTAAGTACTTCCTGGTATGGTTACTGTACTGGTATCTCCAAAAAGAGTCTGGATTGTGGTGAGGGAACAGAGAAAAAAGCTCATTTAGGACCTGCACTTACGAAGGTGGTAGGCAGCTGGATATCAGGGAGTATCCCTTCTGAGAATAAGAACAGCTGGAGCTTGTTAAGGTAATTACATCGAGGAAAGTTTAATGTACTGGGAACTCCTCAGAAGAATCTGATTTGTGGTGAGGGGAGAGAGATAAAGCTCATTTAGGAACGACTTGAACATACTGGGTAGGTAGCTGTTTATCAGTAAATATCTCCACTGAGATTAAGAAAAGCAGTAGCTTAATAAATTAAGTACTT
Source organism: Perognathus longimembris pacificus (assembly GCF_023159225.1). NCBI lineage: Eukaryota > Metazoa > Chordata > Mammalia > Rodentia > Heteromyidae > Perognathus > Perognathus longimembris. Next base: position 40,308 of record NW_025958325.1, on the reverse strand, counting down.
CCTGGTACGGTTACTGTACTGGTAACTCCCCAAAAGCATCTGGATTGTGGTGAGGGAACAGAGAAAAAAGCTCATTTAGGACCTGCAATTACGAAGGTGGTAGGCAGCTGTATATCAGGGAGTATCCCTTCTGAGAATAAGAACAGCTGGAGCTTGTTAAGGTAAATACATCGAGGAAAATTTAATGTACTGGGAACTCCTCAGAAGAATCTGATTTGTGGTGAGGGGAGAGAGATAAAAGCTCATTTAGGAACGACATGAACATACTGTGTAGTTAGCAGTTTATCTGTAAATATCTCCACTGAGATTAAGAAAAGCAGTAGCTTAATAAATTAAGTACTTTCGGGGCTGGGGATATGGCCTAGTGGCAAGAGAGCTTGCCTCGTATGCATGAGGCCCTGGGTTCAATTCCCCAGCACCACATATATACAGAAAACGGCCAGAAGTGGGCGCTGTGGCTCAAGTGGCAGAGTGCTAGCCTTGAGCAAAAAGAAGCCAGGGACAGTGCTCAGGCCCTGAGTTCAAGGCCCAGGACTGGCCAAAAAAAAATAATAATAAAAAAAATAAAAAAATAAATTAAGTACTTTCTGGTATGGTTACTGTACTGGTAACTCCCCAAAAGAATCTGGAATGTGGTGAGGGAACAGAGAAAAAAGCTCATTTAAGCCCTGCACTTACGAAGGTGGTAGGCAGCTGTATATCAGGGAGTATCCCTTCTGAGAATAAGAATAGCTGGAGCTTGTTAAGGTAATTACGTCGAGGAAAAATTAATGTACTGGGAACTCCTCAGAAGAATCTGATTTGTGGTGAGGGGAGAGAGATAAAAGCTCATTTAGGAACGACATGAACATATTGCGTAGGTAGCTGTTTATCAGTAAATATCTCCACTTAGTTTAAGAAAAGCAGTAGCTTAATAAATTAAGTACTTCCTTGTATGGTTACTGTACTGGTAACTCCCAAAAAGAATCTGGATTGTTTTGATGGAACAGAGAAAAAAAGCTCATTTAAGACCTGCAGTTATGAAGGTGGTAGGTAGCTGTCTATCAGGGAGTATCCCTTCTGAGAATAAGAACTGCTGGAGCTTGTTAAGGTAATTATATCAGCAAAGGTTAATGTACTGGGAACTCCTCAGAAGAATCTGATTTGTGGTGAGGGGAGAGAGATAAAAGCTCATTTAAGAACGACATGAACATACTGGGTAGGTAGCTGTTTATCAGTAAATATCTCCACTGAGTTTAAGAAAAGCAGTAGCTTAATAAATTAAGTACTTCCTGGTATGGTTACTGTACTGGTAACTCCCCAAAAGAATCTGGATTGTGGTGAGGGAACAGAGAAAAAAGCTCATTTAGGACCTGCACTTACGAAGGCAGTAGGCAGCTGTATATCAGGGAGTATCCCTTCTGACAATAAGAACAGCTGGAGCTTGTTAAGGTAATTACATCGAGGAAAGGTTAATGTACTGGGAACTCCTCAGAAGAATTTGATTTTTGGTGAGGGGAGAGAGATAAAAGCTCATTTAAGAACGACATGAACATATTGGGTACTAGCTGTTTATCAGTAAATATCTCCACTGAGATTAAGAAAAGCAATAGCTTAATAAATTAAGTACTTCCTGGTATGGTTACTGTACTGGTAACTCCCTAAAAGAATCAGGATTGTGGTGAGGGAACAGAGAAAAAAGCTCATTTAGGACCTGCACTTACGAAGGTGTTAGGCAGCTGTATATCAGGGAGTGTCCCTTCTGAGAATAAGAACAGCTGGAGCTTTTTAAGGTTATTACATCAAGGAAACGTTAATGTACTGGGAACTCCTCAGAAGAATCTGATTTTGCTGAGGGGAGAGAGATAAAAGCTCATTTAGGAACGACTTGAACATACTGCGTAGGTAGCTGTTTATCATTAAATATCTCCACTGAGATTAAGAAAAGCAGTAGCTTAATTAATTAAGTACTTCCTGGTATGGTTACTGTACTGGTATCTCCCAAAAAGAGTCTGGATTGTGGTGAGGGAACAGAGAAAAAAGCTCATTTAAGAACGACATGAACATACTGTGTACTAGCTGTTTATCTGTAAATATCTCCACTGAGATTAAGAAAAGCAGTAGCTTAATAAATTAAGTACTTCCTGGTATGGTTACTGTATTGGTAACTCCCCAAAAGAATCTGGATTGTGGTGAGATAACAGAGAAAAAAGCTCATTTAGGACCTGCACTTACGAAGGTGGTAGGCAGCTGTATATCAGGGAGTATCCCTTCTGAGAATAAGAACAGCTGGAGCTTGTTAAGGTAATTACATCGAGGAAAGGTTAATGTACTGGGAACTCCACAGAAGAATCTGATTTTGGTGAGGGGAGAGAGATTAAAGCTCATTTAGGAACGACATGAACATCCTGGGTAGGTAGCTGTTTATCAGTAAATATCTCCATTGAGATTAAGAAAAGCAGTAAATTAATAAATTAAGTACTTCCTTGTGTGGTTACTGTACTGGTAACTCCCCAAAAGTGTCGGGAGCCGAGATAGCAGCTAAGCTCATCCTGACCTCTGGCTGTGCCGCTGTCACCAAGATGTCGGGAGCCAAACCTGCACCTAGGTTCATTATCACCTCTGGCTGTGCTGTTAACGCCAGGATATGCTAAAGGCAAAGTCCACAGCCACTGTCTGGAATTGCTTTGTTACCTTGTGTTTACTGTAATCAAATGTTGTAAACTTCAAAGCCTCTTTGTGTTCTGGAATTTTAACAACCCTATGCTATTCCCTTTTTCCAAAACTGCATATAAGCTGTAAGTTAAGAATAAACTGTTGCTGCACTCTTGAGGTTCAACCTTATGGCTGCAGTCCTCCCGTACCCCATCTTTGTCTCTTGTCTTTTTTCTCTTGCCTTATTTTTCCTTTTCCTTATCTCCGCCGCCCCTCAGTCAGGATTCCTGCTCCCCTGCCTGCTGGCCCGGCAGGTTTGGCGCCTGGAACAGGGACTTGAAGGTCTGGGATCGACGGCGGAGGACCCCCGCTCAGGTAATGACGTTCGAATACTTGGGAAAGAGGGCGGGAGTAGAGTGTATTGTCGGGAGTAATAAATTATGGGATAAAGTATAGGCTGCATGCTATACGTGCAGGCCCCCAAAGGCATGCTTAATGCCCGGGCAGTGAAAGTTGGCCAATGTAACTTAGAACGTTTCTTTTACTTTATTGAGGAAGCATGCCCCCAGTTCCTGGAGGAAGGAACCAATAACTTAGAAACTTGCTAGAAAATTGAAAAAAAAAAAAAAAAAGGGAACATTATGATGCAACTGGCCCTGAGAAAACCTCAGTGGATGCTATTATTCTTTGGTTGCTGGTCCGAGATTGCTTAGATCTTAGACATGAACAGATTAAATTCGATCAGTCGATTGGAGAAACTGAACAGGAACCTGATGAGTGTTGCCCAGCTCCGGGAGCGTATGCTGCTGCTCGGGAAGAGCTGAGAAAATTAACAAAGACCTGAACCCACTGAGCTAGACATTAAGGAAGATTCAGATGGCTCAGATTCTGAGGAGAAATTATTCAATGAGCCTATTAAAGATAGATTGACCTATGTTGAAAATATGTTAAAATCAGTTATAGCTCTATTATCACAGCTTCATCCAGAACAACAAACTCCTTTAAAGGGAGATACTGGTGAGCCCCGCAGACAGTCCTGGCAGACTTACAGCTCTCCTAGGTACAGGCTGATAGCAGGGGGAAGGGACCTGACGCTAGGGAAATGCTACCACCACCGAGGTAACTTCTCCTGACCCAGTGCTCTATTTCCATCCACCAGGACAGATTTGAATCCCCAACCAGGGTGAGTGACCATTAGCATGGAGCTTACATTTTCCATAAATCCACTGGGCTAGGTCAAAGAGATCAGCAATTGTGGGTGCTTGGAGGCAACTGATCTCTAGTTCAGCTCAGCTGGTTGCTCCTCAAGTCTAAATTGTTTCAGGAAAGCTGCTCAAGTTTGAGCCCAATCTTATATATTTGGAATATTTTGCAGGACTTACCGAACTTCTATGAGTGCTCAGGCAGATGAAGTTCTCTCTGTCTCTTTTTCTGCCTCCCTCTAAACTCTGCCTGCCTGCCTGTGACATAGGATGGGTATTGATATTTGTTTAACATCTGCTTTAAAAGACTCAAGAAAGGTTTTCTATTGTTGTTATTGATGTTTAAATTTGGAGACTCAGTTAAATTCTGCTTGTTTGGCTAAATCATAAGCTTTCTCTAGCATTGAGCACATGGTAGACAATAGGACTGGATGGAGTGAAAGCCTGCCCATCCCCCAGGTGACAAGCATGCCAAATTCCTGAAGGCTGGGCAGAGACTTGAAGTCCTGTGGCCTTGCATTTCAAAGGTCCCTTACAATTCAAATGCTGCAAGATGAAGGTGTCTTACTGTGAGCTCACTGTCTGTGTTCATACCCTGTCTCCCATATGCTCCCTTTGTTAGCTAAACTGGTTTCTCAAAATGTGGCTTCTCAGATGATCTGAAAATTTTGGTTTGCTGAAAAGTTTTTTGTTGTTGTTTGTTTGTTTACTATCTAACCACGTGGTTCTAGAATATAGGCAAAATAATATCATTTGCCACTGGAATTCCAGAAAAACTTACATGGCCAATTAAAGAACAATTCTAAGCGCGCCTCAAAACGTGTGCACATTGTCTGTATGTGTATGTATGTCTATGTCTATGTGTTGGTAAAACTGAAAAACAAAATAAAAAACAGGTTTTAAACCCAAACTGATCATGTTTGGGAGCAAACAAATGTGTCTAAGAAAAACTCCAAAAGGTTCTAATATTCAGCACGTAATATAAGTACAATAATGTACAACCAGTGTGTTATTCTTTATGTCTATCTATGCTAAGAGTCAAGTGTACATCTAATCCTGACAATTCTTTGGTATACACCAAGATTTTGCTTCTCCATTTTTTTTTCTCTTTTTTCGCTGTGCTCTCATAAACTCTTTAAGATCAAGGTACCAGAGTCATTTTGAAATAACTGCACAGGTGTGACTATTAACCTAAATTTTCCGGACCCCAAATTAACATTTTGCTTTATAGGATACAGGTTGACATGTGTGCTAGCTGAGTGGACCGTGGCAGTCTATGGCTACAGAAAACTGCCTCCACAGTAGGCTCCCAAACTGGGAGTTGTTTGTGACTCAGAAACTGCTCTGGCTGCTACAGAGAGCAGACTTGGTTGGCCTTCAATCTGTGTGGATTTTGTGACTAGAAGGATGGTTAAAGGCCCAAGCCTTCTAAAATCTGTTTAAAAATGCCCTTAACCAGTCTGTGTAGAAATTTACAGGCAACAAGCAGGAAATGTGACAGCCTATCCAGGAAACTCTACTACAGAATTATCCAGATGCAAACCATCTCTCCTGCTGGCCTGCTAATTTGGGATGGAAGACACAGCCACTTCAGATCCACTGAAGCTGAGACTTATTGTTATTCATTTGTTTTCTCTTTCACGTGCCAGTAAGGTAAGGTTAAATAATATGACTAGATTTAATGACACTTGGACCCCATTCAGTCTGCCATTCTTTAAGTGTTACAGCAAAACTCTGGCAACTACTTGGTGGTCAATTCTTAGCAACTTACAGGTAAACTCTACTCCTTTTGTTCTCCTATTGGTTTAATTGGAAATAAAAAGGGCTTTTATGGCTAAGACTCTTTGGATAGTTCAAAGCCAGCCCAGGCAGAGAAAAATAAAAATCCCTCTTGGTCATATTTTGGGTCCTTATTATTTTACTAGTCAGAAATTACAGGTTAAGACATCTCATTTGCGTACTTTGCATGACTTTCAAAAATTTCTGGGAGATAATAATTGGCTTCACCCTTATCTTAAATTGTCCACAGCTGAATTAAAACCTTTTTTGATCTATTAAAAGGGGAAAAAGGAGTTTTGGGTCCTCAGACATATTTTGGGTTCAAAACATAAAACGGGAAAGGCCTGAGCTTACAATTTATATACAAGAAAAGCCCTTCCGAGGTCTGTTAGATACAGGAGCAGATGTGTCTGTGATAGCCAAGAGACATTGGCCTTCCAACTGGCCTCTTACATCCTTACAGGGGATTGGCCATGTCACAGACACCCAACAAAGCAGTGCCATCCTTACCTGAAGAGATGGTGAGGGGCATTCTGGGACTTTCCAGATCATTTGGCCATAAATTTGTGGGGCAGAGATATTATGGAAAAGATGGGAGTTTATTTGTTTAGCCCTAGTGACGCAGTCACGCGTCAACTGCCTTCAGGAGGTTTGGGAAGTCATCAACAAAGAATTAGAGAACCCATTCAACCTCAGCCCTGACCTCCTAGACAAGGGCTGGGATATTTTTAATGGGGGTTGCTGCTCGTCCTGTCCCTCATGCTGATCCTATCACATGGTTATCAGACACTCCGGTGTGGGTGGATCAGTGGCCCCTATCAATTGAAAAGATTGTTGTTGCCCAACAGCTGGTGCAGGAACAGCTGGACTTGGGCCACATTGCTCCTACTACTTCCCCATGGAATTCGCCTATTTTTGTAGTTAAAAAGAAATCTGGTAAATGGAGACTCCGACAGGATCTCCGGCGAGTAAATGCCACCATGGAACTTACGGGGGCATTACAACCTGGTTTGCCCTCTCCTATGGCAATTCCTCAAAATACATACAAAATTATAATTGACTTAAAAGATTGTTTTTATACCATACCTCTTGCTCCTCAAGATTGCAAACGCTTTGCATTTATTGTCCCCTCTACTAATTTTAAAGAACCCATGAAACGGTACCATTGGCTAGTGTTGCCTCAAGGCATGGCGAATAGCCCCAACTTGCGTCAAAGCTTTGTAGCATGGGCTCTCTCTTCTACTCGCCAAAATTTTCCTTCTGTTTGGTCTGTTGAAGGGGGACCCTGACCCTACATCTCCCAGAGAAATGACAACTGAAGCACCAAAAGCCTTGAGCATAGTAAATTCTGCCATTTCTTCCCAACATGTAAATTATATAGATTACTCAGCCCCTTGGGAAGCTTATATTTTAACTACACCTCATTCTCCAACAGCGGTCCTTTGGCAGAAGGGACCCCTTTGTGGCTTTCCTTGCCTGCTACTCCTTCATAAGTGTTAACTCCTTATTATAAATTGGTAGCCACCTTATTCCATATGTGCCGTGTGGAATCTTGTAAGTATCTTGGACGAGATCCACAGGTTATTTATATCCCCTATACTTTACAGCAGCAAGAATGGCGTTATACTCATTGTGATTCCTGAGCCATTGCTTGGGCCAATTTTGTGGGCACAATTTAACAACATTATCCCTCTAACAAGTTACTTCACTTTGCCTCTTCTTACCATTAAGGGAGGGCAATGCTATTACGGATGAGGCTACCCAAATTTTTCTTTCTCAAATTGACTTGGCAAGGCAATCACATGCTGCCCACCATCAAAACAGTCGTGCCTTACATCAGCAATTTCATATTACTCGTGAGGCAGCTCGTCAAATTGTAAAAACTTGTCCCAACTGTGCTACCTTCCTGCCTGTGCCCTCCAATGGCATTAATCCTTTAGGCTTAGTGGCTAACCATGTTTGGCAAATGGATGTTACCCATATCCCCTTTTTTTGGACGGCTCCGCTTTGTCCATGTTACAATAGACACTTACTCTAATTTTATTATGGCTACTCCTCTTAGTGGGGAAGCTGGCAAACATTGTATTTCCCATGCCTTACGCTGCTTTGCTACTATGGGACTTCCTAAACAAATTAAAACTGATAATGGTCCGGGATATGTTGGACGAGCTTTTAAAACTTTTTGCAAATCTTACCAAATTGTTCACTCTACAGGAATTCCCTATAATCTTCATGGTCAAGGAATTGTCGAACGGGCCAACAGTTTGTTAAAACACCAAATTTCTAAATTAAAAGGGGGGGAACTATACCCCTTCTCTCCTGTTAATATACTTTCTCATACTTTATTCATACTAAATTTTTTTAATTTGGATTGCAATGGCCACTCCGCAGCACAGCGGTTCTGGGAAAAGAGAGAGCAAAGAGCTTTTGCCCAAGTTAAGTGGAAAGATCCTTTAACAAGTGCTTGGCACAGGCCCGATCCGGTACTGACATGGGGTCGAGGACATGTCTGTGTTTTTTCACAGGATGAAAATGATGACCGCTGGCTACTTGAGGGTTGTGTTCGGATTGTGGAAACGCATCAGAACGGTACAAGCGCTGACCCACTGGGCTTACATGCCAGATCCACCGATTGTGCACCCTGTGACCTGGGAGGGAGCTGAGATGTTTGTCCATGTCAACAGATCAGCATATGGTACAGCTCCAGACCCTTTTGTCCAGCACGTTAAGATGGGAGATTTTGCAGCTTCTGGCATTGGAACCCCTTTATGTTTTACAACTGACTCCAACAGTTATATTCAAGGCTGTACTGTAATGCAATCCATAAATCATAGAATTTGGATTCCTGATAATAGTCAAGTATATAATATACAAATGACTTCATTGCATACTGGGTTTCCTGTACATGCCAATTCTACCTCGTCCTTCATGTTACCTCGCTGCATCAACTCCTCTCAAATTGTGGAATCCACGGGAGAACTGCACCCCGTAAAGTGTAGACATGATCACCCTTTTATAACCAATATTTCAGGAACTAATTCTCAGCTGATGGACTGGTCTGGAGCTAATCTCACCAACAAGTTCAACCCAGGTCTGTGGTGGATGAATGGACGCCCTCAACGCCATGTCTGGATGTTAGTGTCTGCTCTGAATAATATCTCCTGGCCCACTTCTACTTCTTTAAAAAATATTATGAGTTGTGTAACACCCCCTTATGCTATTATGTATGGACCTTTTAATATTTCTATAGGAGCCATGTATTTCAATGTTACCTGCACTAACTGTTCTTTTACAAATTGCTTGTATAGTGGTCTTACTGATTCTGTAATTATTATTAAGCAACCACCATTTGTTATGCTTCCTGTAAACTTATCTGAAGCTTGGTATGAAGAAACAGGTATTCAAGTGTTAAGACATTTAAAAGAACTTATGCGCCCTAGACGATTTGTAGGGCTATTAATAGCAGGAATTTTAGCCTTTATTTCCTTAGCTGCCTCTGCTGCAGCGGCTACTGTGGCTTTAACAAAAAATGCGCAGACAGCTCACCATGTTAATCAGCTTGCTCATAATACCACGCAAGCCCTGCACTTTCAAGGCAGGATTGATGATAAGGTAGAACAAAAATTAGAAGCCTTGTATGAATCTTTGTTGTCTCTGGGAGAACAAATTCGTGCCTTACAAACTTTGCAACGAGTGCGCTGTCATGCTGGGTTTGACTTTATTTGTGTGACCCCCCATAAGTGTAATGGATCAAGCTATCCTTGGGAACAAATTGTAGCACATTTAAATGGTATTTGGCACCATAATAACTTGTCCTTAGATCTCTTTCAACTCCATAGACAAATAGCCGGACTAGAACAGGCTCCGCATTTGGACTTTAAAGTGGCAGAAACAGCAAAAGAACTGAACAACTTCAACAGTATGTCCCTTCCTTAACTAACGTTAAGTTGCTGCTAATGACATTGCTCGGCCCAGGGATACTTTTGCTGATGGCTTGCCTATGTCTTCCTTGCATTGTATGCATATTGCAAAACTCTTTCATGAGTTAGCCAGCCAGCTGCATAAGGTCAAGCGCCAAGTAAATAAATTTCCCCCGAGAGGAACCGCAGCCAGAGACGGGTATGAGGCGGTGCCAGCCTTAGACCGACCTAAGACAGGGCCTTCAGCACTGCTCTGAAGTTATTCCCTAAGACGGGTAAGGCGGGCTGGGGTACCCACCCCAACTAAGACAGGCGGGTTTGCTTCTTTTAATAAAAAGACGGGGGAACTGTCGGGAGCCGAGATAGCAGCTAAGCTCATCCTGAGCTCTGGCTGTGCCGATGTCGCCAAGATGTCGGGAGCCAAACCTGCACCTAGGTTCAATAACACCTCTGGCTGTGCTGTTACCTCCAGGATATGCTAAAGGTAAAGTCCACAGCCACTGACCGGAATTGCTTTATTACCTTGTGCTTACTGTAATCAAATGTTGTAAACTTCAAAGCCTCTTTGTGTTCTGGAATTTTAACAACCCTATGCTATTCCCTTTTTCCAAAACTGCATATAAGCTGGAAGTTAAGAATAAACTGTTGCTGCAGTCTTGAGGTTCAAACTTATGGCTGCAGACCTCCCGTACCCCATCTTTGTCTCTTGTCTTTTTTCTCTTGCCTTATTTTTCCTTTTCCTTATCCCCGCCGCCCCTGAGTCAGGAATCCTGCTCCCCTGCCTGCTGGCCCGACAGGCAAAAGAATCTGGATTGTGGTGAGGGAGCAGAGAAAACAGTTGATATAGGACCTGCACTTACGAAGGTGGTAGGCAGCTGTATATCAGGGAGTATCCCCTCTGAGAATAAGAACAGCTGGAGCTTGTTAAGGTAATTACATCGAGGAAAGGTTAATGTACTGGGAACTAATCAGAAGAATCTGATTTGTGGTGAGGGGAGAGAGATAAAAGCTCATTTAGGAACGACATGAACATACAGAGTAGGTAGCTGTTTATCAGTAAATATCGCCACTGAGATTAAGAAAAGCAGTAGCTTAATAAATTAAGTACTTCCAGGTATGGTTTCTGTACTGGTAACTCCCCAAAAGCATCTGGATTGTGGTGAGGGAACAGAGAAAAAATCTCATTTAGGACCTGCACTTACGAAGGTGGTAGGCAGCTGTATGTCAGGGAGTATCCCTTCCGAGAATAAGAACAGCTGGAACTTGTTAAGGTAATTACATCGAGGAAAGGCTAATGTACTGGGAACTCCTCAGAAGATTCTGATTTGTGGTGAGGAGAGAGAGATGAAAGCTCATTTAGGAACGACATGAACATACTGGGTAGGTAGCCGTTTATCAGTAAATATCTCCACTGAGATTAAGAAAAGAAGTAGCTTAATAAATTAAGTACTGCCTGGTATGATTACTGTACTGGTAACTCCCAAAAGAATCTGGATTGTGGTGAGGGAAGAGAGAAAAAAGCTCATTTAGGACCTGCACTTACGAAGGTGGTAGGCAGCTGTATATCAGGGAGTATCCCTTCTGAGAATAAGAACAGCTGGAGCTTGTTAAGGTTATTACATCGAGGAAAGGTTAATGTACTGGGAACTCCTCAGAAGAATCTGATTTGTGGTGAGGGGAGAGAGATATAAGCACATTTAGGAACGACATGAACATACTGGGTAGGTAGCTGTTTAGCAGTAAATATCTCCACTGAGAATAAGAAAAGCAGTAGCTTAGTAAATTAAGTGCTTCCTGGTATGGTTACTGTACTGGTAACTCCCCAGAACAATCTCGATTGTGGTGAGGGAACAGAGAAAAAAGCTCATTTAGGACCTGCACTTACGAAGGTGGTAGGCAGCAGTATATCAGGGAGTATCCATTCTGAGAATAAGAACAGCAGGAGCATGTTAAGGTAATTACATCGAGGAAAGGTTAATGTACTGGGAACTCCTCAGAAGAATCTGATTGGTGGTGAGGGGAGAGAGATGAAAGCTCATTTAGGAAGGACATGAACATACTGGGTAGGTAGCTGTTTATCAGTAAATATCTCCACTGAGATTAAGAAAAGCAGTAGCTTAATAAATTAAGTATTTCTTGGTACGGTTACTGTACTTGTAACTCCCCAAAAGAATCTGCATTGTGGTGAGGGAACAGAGAAAAAAATCATTTAAGACGTGCACTTACGAGGTGGTCGGCACCTGTATATCAGGGAGTATCCCTTCTGAGAATAAGAACAGCTGGGGCTTGTTAAGGTAATTACATCGAGAAAACGTTAATGTACTGGGAACTCCTCAGAAGAATCTAATTTGTGGTGAAGGGAGAGAGATAAAAGCTCATTTAGGAATGACAAGGACATACTGGGTAGGTCCCTGTTTATCAGTAAATATTTCCACTGAGATTAAGAAAAGCAGTAGCTTAATAAATTAAGTACTTCCTGTATGGTTACTATACAGGTAACTCCCCAAAAGAATCTGGATTGTGGTGAGGGAACAGAGAAAAAAGCTCATTTAGCACCCGCACTTACGAAGGTGGTAGGCAGCTGTATGTCAGGGAGGATCCCTTCTGAGAATAAGAAGAGCTGGAGCTTTTTAAGGTAATTACATCGAGGAAAGGTGAATGTACTAGGAACTCCTCAGTAGAATCTGATTTGTGGTGAGGGGAGAGAGATCAAAGCTCATATAGGAACGACAAGAGAACTGGGTAGGTACCTGTTTATCAGTACATATCTCCACTGAGATTAAGAAAAGCAGTAGCGTAATAAATTAAGTATTTCCTGGTATGGTTACTGTACTGGTACCTCCACAAATGCATCTGGATTGTGATGAGGGAACAGAGAAAAAAGCTCATTTGGGACCTGCACTTACGAAGTTGGTAGGCAGCTGTATATCAGGGAGTATCCCTTCTTAGAATAAGAACAGCTAGAGGTTGTTAAGGTAATTACATCGAGGAAAGGTTAATGTACTGGGAACTCCTCAGAAGAATCTGATTTGTGGTGAGGGGAGAGAGATAAAAGCTCATTTAGGAACGACATGAACATACTGGGTAGGGAGCTGTTTATCAGTAAAAATCTCCACTGAGATTAATAAAAGCAGTAGCTTAATAAATTAAGTACTTCCGGGTATGGTTACTGTACTGGTAACTCCCGAAAAGAATCTGGATTGTGGTGAGGGAAGAGAGAAAAAAGCTCATTTAGGACCTGCACTTACGAAGGTGGTAGGCAGCTGTATATCAAGGTGTATCCCTTCTGAGAATAAGAACAGCTGGAGCTTGTTAAGGTAATTACATCGAGGAAAGGTTAATGTACTGGGAACTCCTCAGAAGAATCTGATTGGTGGTGAGGGGAGAGAGATGAAAGCTCATTTAGGAACGACATGAACATACTGGGTAGGTAGCTGTTTATCAGTAAAAATCTCCACTGAGATTAAGAAAAGCTGTAGCTTAATAAATTAAGTACATCCTGGTATGGTTACTCTACTGCTAACTCGCCAAAATAATCTGGATTGTGGTGGTGGAACCGAGAAAAAAGCTCATATAGGACCTGCACTTACGAAGTTGGTAGGCAGCAGTATATCAGGGACTATCCCTTCTGAGAATAAAACAGCTGGAGCTTGTTAAGATAATTACGTCGAGGAAAGGATAATGTACTGGGAACTCCTCAGAAGGATCTGATTTGTGGTGAGGGAACAGAGAAAAAAGATCATTTAGGACCGGCACTTACGAAGGTGGTCGGCACCTGTATATCAGGGAGTAGAACTGCTGAAAATAAAAACAGCTGGAGCTTGTTAAGGAAATTGCATCGAGGAAAGGTTAATATACTGGGAACTCCTCAGAAGAATCTGATTTTTGGAGAGGGGAGAGAGATAAAAGCTCATTTAGGAAGGATATGAACAAACAGGGTAGGTAGCTGTTTATCAGTAAATATCTCCACTGAGATTAAGAAAAGCTGTAGCTTAATAAATTAAGTATTTCTTGTTACGGTTACTGTACTTGTAACTCCCCAAAAGAATCTGCATTGTGGTGAGGGAACAGAGAAAAAAATCATTTAAGACGTGCACTTACGAAGGTGATTGGCACCTGTATATCAGGGAGTATCCCTTCTGATAATAAGAACAGCTGGGGCTTGTTAAGGTAATTACATCTAGGAAAGGTTAATGTACTGGTAAATCCTCAGAAGAATCTAATTCGTGGTGAGGGGAGAGAGATAAAAGCTCATTTAGGAACGACAAGAACATACTGGGTAGTTACATGTTTATCAGTAAATATTTCCACTGAGATTAAGAAAAGCAGTAGCTTAATAAATTAAGTAATTCCTGGTATGGTTACTATACAGGTAACTCCCCAAAAGAATCTGGATTGTGGTGAGGGAACAGAGAAAAAAGCTCATTTAGGACCCGCACTTACGAATGTGGTAGGCAGCTGTGTGTCAGGGAGTATCCCTTCTGAGAATAAGAAGAGCTGGAGCTTTTTAAGGTAATTACAGCAAGGAAAGGTGAATGTACTGGGAACTCCTCAGTAGAATCTGATTTGTGGTGAGGGGAGAGAGATAAAAGCTCATTTAGGAACGACAAGCACATACTGGGTAGGTAGCTGTTTATCAGTAAATATCTCCACTGAGATTAAGAAAAGCAGTAGCTTAATAAATTAAGTACTTCCTGGTATGGTTACTCTACTTGTAACTCCCCAAAAGAATCTGGATTGTGGTGAGGGAACAGAGAAAAAGCTCATTTAGGACCTGCACTTACGAAGGTGGTAGGCAGCTGTATGTCAGGGAATATCCCTTCCGAGAATAAGAACAGCTGGATCGTGTTAAGGTAATTACATCGAGGAAAGGTTAATGTAGTAGGAACTCCTCAGAAGTATCTAATTCGTGGTGAGGGGAGAGAGATGAAAGCCCATATAGGAACGACATTAACATACTGGATATGTAGCCGTTTATCAGTAAATATCTCTGCTGAGATTAATAAAAGCAGTAGCTTAATAAATTAAGTACTTCCTGGTATGGCTACTCTACTGGTAACTCCCCAAAAGAAGCTGGATTGTGGTAGGGAACAGAGACAATAGCTCACATAGGATCTGCACTTATGAAGGTGGTAGGCAGCAGTATATCACGGACTATCCCTTCTGAGAATAAAACAGCTGGAGCTTGTTAAGATAATTACGTCAACGAAAGGTTATTGTACTGGGAACTCCTCAGAAGGATCTGATTTGCGGTGAGGGAACAGAGAAAAAAGGTCATTTAGGATGGACATGAACATACTGGGTAGGTAGCTGTTTATCAGTAAATATCTCCACTGAAATTAAGAAAAGCAGGAACTTAATAAATTAAGTACTTCCTTGTACGGTTACTGTACTGGTAACTCCCCAAAACAATCTGGATTGGGGTGAGGGAAGAGAGAAAAAATCTCATTTTGGACCTGCACTTACGAAGGTGGTAGGCAGCTGTATATCAAGGTGTATCCCTTCTGAGAATAAGAAGAGATGGAGCTTGTTAAGGTAATTACATCGAGGAAAGGTTAATGTACTGGGAACTCCTCAGAAGAATCTGATTGGTGGTGAGGGGAGAGAGATGAAAGCTCATTTAGGAACGACATGAATATACTGGGTAGGTAGCTGTTTATCAGTAAATATCTCCACTGAGAATAAGAAAAGCTGTAGCTTAATAAATTAAGTACATCCTGGTATGGTTACTCTACTGCTAACTCGCCAAAAGAATCTGGATTGTGGTGGTGGAACCGAGAAAAAACTCATATAGGACCTGCACTTACGAAGTTGGTAGGCAGCAGTTTATCAGGGACTACCCCTTCTGAGAATAAAACAGCTGGAGCTTGTTAAGATAATTACGTGGAGGAAAGGTTAATGTACTGGGAACTCCTCAAAAGGATCTGATTTGTGGTGAGGGAACAGAGAAAAAAGGTCATTTAGGATGGACATGAACATTCTAGGTAGGTAGCTGTTTATCAGTAAATATCTCCACTGAGATTAAGAAAAGCAGGAACTTAATAAATTAAGTACTTCCTTGTATGGTTACTGTACTGGTAACTCCCCAAAAGAATCTGGATTGTGGTGAGGGAACAGAGAAAACAGCTCATTTAGGACCTGCACTTACAAAGTAAGTAGGCAGCTGTATATCAGGGAGTATCCCTTCTGACAATAAGAACAGCTGGAGCTTGTTAAGGTAATTACATCGAGGAAAGGTTAATGTACTGGGAACTCCTCAGAAGAATCTGATTGGTGGTGAGGGGAGAGAGATGAAAGCTCATTTAGGAAGGACATGAACATACTGGGTATGTAGCTGTTTATCAGTAAATATCTCCACTGAGATTAAGAAAAGCAGTAGCTTAATAAGTTAAGTACTTCCTGGCATGATTAATGTACTGGTAACTCCCCTAAAGAATCTGGATTGTGGTGAGGGAACAGAAAAAAAAGCTCTTTTAGGACCTGCACTAACGAAGCTGGTAGGCAGCTGTATATCAGGCAGTATCCCTTCTGAGAATAAGAACAGCTGGAGCTTGTTATGGTAATTACATCGAGGAAAGCTTAATGTACTGGGAACTCCTCAGAAGAATCTGATTTGTGGTGATGGGAGAGAGATAAAAGCTCATTTTGGAATGACATGAACATACTTTGTAGGTAGCTGTTTATCAGTAAATATCTCCACTGATATTAAGAAAAGCAGTAGCTTAATAAATTAAGTATTTCTGGGTACGGTTATTGTACTTGTAACTCCCCAAAAGAATCTGCATTGTGGTGAGGGAACAGAGAAAAAATTCATTTAAGACGTGCACTTACGAGGTGGTCGGCACCTGTATATCAGGGAGTATCCCTTCTGAGAATAAGAACAGCTAGAGCTTGTTAAGGTAATTACATCGACGAAAGGTTAATGTACTGGGAACTCCTCAGAAGAATCTAATTTGTGGTGAGGGGAGATAGATAAAAGCTCATTTAGGAACGACAAGGACATACTGGGTAGGTACCTGTTTATCAGTAAATATTTCCACTGAGATTAAGAAAATCAGTAGCTTAATAAATTAAGTACTTCCTGGTATGGTTACTCTACTGGTACCTCCCCAAATGCATCTGGATTGTGATGAGGTTACAGAGAAAAAAGCTCATTTGGGACCTGCACTTACGAAGTTGGTAGGCAGCTGTATATCAGGGAGTATCCCTTCTTAGAATAAGAACAGCTAAAGCTTGTTAAGGTAATTACATCGACGAAAGGTTAATGTACTGGGAACTCCTCAGAAGAATCTGATTTGTGGTGAGGGGAGAGAGATAAAAGCTCATTTAGGAACGACATGAACATACTGGGTAGGTAGCTGTTTATCAGTAAATATCGCCACTGAGATTAAGAAAAGCTGTAGCTTAATAAATTAAGTACATCCTGGTATGGTTACTCTACTGCTAACTCGCCAAAAGAATCTGGATTGTGGTGGTGGAACCGAATAAAAAGCTCATATAGAACCTGCAATTACGAAGTTGGTAGGCAGCAGTATATCAGGGACTATCCCTTATGAGAATAAAACAGCTGGAGCTTGTTAAGATAATTACGTAGAGGAAAGGTTAATGTACTTGGAACACCTCAGAAGGATCTGACTTGTGGTGAGGGAACAGAGAAAAAAGCGCATTTATGACCTGCACTTACGAAGGTGGTCGGCACCTGTATATCAGGGAGTAGAACTGCTGAAAATAAGAACAGCTGGAGCTTTTTAAGGTAATTGCATCGAGGAAAGGTTAATGTACTGGGAACTCCTCAGAAAAATCTGATTTGTGGAGAGGGGAGAGAGATAAAAGCTCACTTAGGAAGGATATGATCATACTGGGTAGGTAGCTGTTTATCAGTAAATATCTCCACTGAGATTAAGAAAAGCAGTAGCTTAATAAATTAAGTACTTCCTGGTATGGTTAATGTACTGGTAACTCCCCTAATGAATCTGGATTGTGGTGAGGGAACAGAGAATAAGGCTCATTTAGGACCTGCACTAACGAAGGTGGTAGGCAGCTGTATATCAGGCAGTATCCCTTCTGAGAATAAGAACAGCTGGAGCTTGTTAAGGTAATTACATCGAGGAAATGTTAATTTACTGGGAACTCCTCAGAAGAATCTGATTTGTGGAGAGGGGAGAGAGATAAAAGCTCATTTAGGAACGACATGAACATGCTGCAGAGGTAGCTGTTTATCAGTAAATATCTCCACTGAGATTAAGAAAAGCAGTAGCTTAATAAATTAAGTACTTCCTGGTATGGTTACTGTACTGGTAACTCCCCAAAAGAATCTGGATTGTGGTGAGGGAACAGAGAAAAAACCTCATTTAGGACCTCCACTTACGAAGGGGGTAGGCAGCTGTATATCAGGGAGTATCCCTTCTGAGATTAAAAACAGCTGGAGCTTGCTAAGGTAATTACACAGGGGAAAGGATAATGTACTGGGCACTCCTCAGAACAATCTGATTTGTTGTGTGGGGAGAGAGATAAAAGCTCATTTAGGAACTTCATGAAATTGCTGCATAGGTACCTGTTTATCAGAAAATATCTCCACTGAGATTAAGAAAAGCAGTAGCTTAACAAATTAAGTACTTCCTGGCAGGTTTACTGTACTGGTAACTCCCCAAAAGAATCTGGATTGCGGTGAGGGAACAGAGAAAAAAGCTCATTTAGGACCTGCACTTACGAAGGGGGTAGGCAGCTGTATATTAGGGAGTATCCCTTCTAAGATTAAAAACAGCTGGAGCTTGTTATGGTAATTACACAGGGGAAAGGATAATGTACTGGGAACTCCTCAGAACAATCTGATTTTTTGTGAGTGTAGAGGTAAAAGCTCATTTATGAAAGACATGAAATTGCTGCATAGGTACCTGTTTATCAGGAAATATCTCCACTGAGATTAAGAAAAGCAGTAGCTTAATAAATTAAGTACTTCCTGGCAGTGTTACTGTACTGGTATCTCCTCAAAAGGATCTGGATTGTGGTGAGGGAACAGAGAAAAAAGCTCATTTAGGACCTGCACTTACGAAGGGGGTAGGCAGCTGTATATCAGGGACTAAACCTTCTGAGAATGAAAACAGCTGGAGCTTGTTAAGGTAATTACACAGGGGAAAGGATAATGTACTTGGAACTCCTCAGAAGAATCTGATTTGTGGTGAGTGGAGAGAGATAAAAGCTCATTTAGGAACGACATGAACATGCTGCATAGGTAGCTGTTTATCAGTAAATATCTCCACTGAGATTAAGAAAAGCAGTAGCTTAATAAACTAAGTACTTCCTGGTATGGTTACTGTACTGGTAACTCCCCAAAAGAATCTGGATTGTGGTGAGGGAACAGAGAAAAAAGCTCATGTATGACCTGCACTTACGAAGGGGGTAGGCAGGATTATATCAGGGAGTAAACCTTCTGAGAATAAAAACAGGTGGAGCTTGTTAAGGTAATTACACAGGGGAAAGGATAATGTACTGGGAACTCCTCAGAAGAATCTGATTTGTGGTGAGGGGAGAGAGCTAAAAGCTCATTTAGGAACGACATGAAAATGCTGCATAGGTAGCTGTTCATCAGTAAATATCTCCACTGAGATTAAGAAAAGCAGTAGCTTAATAAATTAAGTACTTCCTTGTATGGTTACTGTACTGGTAACTCCCAAAAAGAATCTGGATTGTTTTGATGGAACAGAGAAAAAAAGCTCATTTAAGACCTGCAGTTATGAAGGTGGTAGGTAGCTGTCTATCAGGGAGTATCCCTTCTGAGAATAAGAACTGCTAGAGCTTGTTAAGGTAATTATATCGAGCAAAGGTTAATGTACTGGGAACTCCTCAGAAGAATCTGATTTGTGGTGAGGGGAGAGAGATAAAAGCTCATTTAAGAACGACATGAACATACTGGGTAGGTAGCTGTTTATCAGTAAATATCTCCACTGAGATTAAGAAAAGCAGTAGCTTAATAAATTAAGTACTTCCTGGTATGGTTACTGTACTGGTAACTCCCCAAAAGAATCTGGATTGTGGTGAGGGAACAGAGAAAAAAGCTCATTTAGGACCTGCACTTACGAAGGGGGTAGGCAGCGGTATATCAGAGAGTATCCCTTCTGAGAATAAAAACAGCTGGAGCTTGTTAAGGTAATTACACAGGGGAAAGGATAATGTACTGGGAACTCCTCAGAAGATTCTGATTTGTGGTGAGGGGAGAGAGATAAAAGCTCATTTAAGAACGACATGAAAATGCTGCATAGGTATCTGATAATCAGTAAATAACTCCACTGAGATTAAGAAAACCAGTAGCTTAATAAATGAAGTATGTCCTGGTATGGTTACTGTACTGGTAAATCCCCAAAAGAATTTGGATTGTGGTGAGGGAACAGATAAAAAAGCTCATTTAGGACCTGCTATTACGAAGGGGGTAGGCAGCTGTATATCAGGGAGTATCCCTTCAGAGAATAAAAATAGCTGGAACTTGTTAAGGTAATTACACAGGGGAAAGGATAATGTACTGGGAACTCCTCAGAAGAATCTGATATGTGGTGAGGGAAGAGAGATAAAAGCTCATTTAGGAACGACATGAACATGCTGCGTTGGTAGCTGTTTATCAGTAAATATCTCAACTGAGATTAAGTAAAGCAGTAGCGTAATAAATTAAGTATTTCCTGGTATGGTTACTGTACTGGTAACTCCCCAAAAGAATCTGGATTGTGGTGAGGGAACAGAGAAAAAAGCTCATTTAGGACCTGAAACTACGAAGGGGTTAGGCAGCGGTATATCATGGAGTGCCCCTTCTGAGAATAAAAACCGCTGGTGCTTGTTAAGGTAATTACACAGGAGAAAGGATAATGTCCTGGGAACTCCTCAGAAGAATCTGAATTGTGGTGAGGGGAGAGAGATAAAAGCTCATTTAGGAACGACATGATCATACTGGGTAGGTAGCTGTTTATCAGTACATATCTCCACTGAGATTAAGAAAAGCAGTAGCTTAATAAATTAAGGACTTCCTGGTATGGTTACTGTACTGGTACCTCCCCAAAAGAATCTGGATTGTGGTGAGGGAACAGAGAAAAAAGCTCAATTAGGTCCTGCACTTACTAAGGGGGTAGGCAGCTGTATATCAGGGAGTAAACCTTCTGAGAATAAAAACAGCTGGAGCTTGTTAAGGTAATTACACAGGGGAAAGGATAATGTCCTGGGAACTCCTCAGAAGAATCTGATTTGTGGTGAGGGGAGAGAGATAAAAGCTCATTTAAGAACGACATGAACATGCTGCTTAGGTAGCTGTTTATCAGTAAATACCTCCACTGAGATTAAAAAAAGCAGTAGCTTAATAAATTAAGTACTTCCTGGTACGGTTATTGTACTGGTAACTCCCCAAAAGAATCTGGATTGTGGTGAGGGAACAGAGAAAAAAGCTCATTTAGGACCTGCACTTACGAAGGGGTTAGGCAGTTGTATATCAGGGAGTAAACCTTCTGAGAATAAAAAAGGCTGGAGCTTGTTAAGGTAATTACACAGGGGAAAGGATAATGTACTAGGATCTCCTCAGAAGAATCTGATTTGTGGTGAGGTGAGAGAGATAAAAGCTCATTTAGGAACGACATGATCTTGCTGCGTAGGTAGCTGTTTATCAGTAAATATCTCCACTGAGATTAAGAAAGCAGTAGCTTAATAAATTAAGTTCTTCCTGGTATGGTTACTTTACTGGTTACTCCCCAAAAGAATCTGGATTGTGGTGAGGGAACAGAGAAAAAAGCTCATTTAGGACCTGAACCTACGAGGGGGTTAGGCAGCGGTATATCATGGAGTGCCCTTTCTGAGAATAAAAACCGCTGGAGCTTGTTAAGGTAATTACACAGGAGAAAGGATAATGTCCTGGGAACTCCTCAGAAGAATCTGATTTGTGGTGAGGGGAGAGAGATAAAAGCTCATTTAGGAACGACATGATCATACTGGGTAGGTACCTGTTTATCAGTACATATCTCCACTGAGATTAAGAAAAGCAGTAGCTTAATAAATTAAGTACTTCCTGGTATGGTTACTGTACTGGTACCTCCCCAAAAGAACCTGGATTGTGGTGAGGGAACAGAGAAAAAAGCTCAATTAGGACCTGCACTTACGAAGGGGGTAGGCAGCTGTATATCAGGGAGTAAACGTTCTGACAATAAAAACAGCTGGAGCTTGTTAAGGTAATTACACAGGGGAAAGGATAATGAACTGGGAACTCCTCAGAAGAATCTGATTTGTGGTGAGGGGAGAGAGATAAAAGCTCATTTAGGAACGACATGATCATACTGGGTAGGTACCTGTTTATCAGTACATATCTCCACTGAGATTAAGAAAAGCAGTAGCTTAATAAATTAAGTACTTCCTGGTATGGTTACTGTACTGGTACCTCCCCAAAAGAATCTGGATTGTGGTGAGGGAACAGAGAAAAAAGCTCAATTAGGACCTGCACTTACGAAGGGGGTAGGCAGCTGTATATCAGGGAGTAAACGTTCTGACAATAAAAACAGCTGGAGATTGTTAAGGTAATTACACAGGGGAAAGGATAATGAACTGGGAACTCCTCAGAAGAATCTGTTTAGTGGTGAGGGGAGAGAGATAAAAGCTCATTTAGGAACGACATGAACATGCAGCGTAGGTAGCGGTTTATCAGTAAATATCTACACTGAGATTAAGAAAAGGAGTAGCTAAATAAATTCAGTACTTCCTGGTATGGTTACTGTACTGTTAACTCCCGAAAAGAATCTGGATTGTGGTGAGGGAACAGAGAAAAAAGCTCATTTAGGACCTGCACTTACGAAGGTGGTAGGCAGCTGTATATCAGGGAGTATCCCCTCTGAGAATAAAAACAGCTGGAGCTTGTTAAGGTAATTACACAGGGGAAAGGATAATGTACTGGGAACTCCTCAGAAGAATCTAATTTATGGTGAGGGGAGAGAGATAAAAGCTCATTTAGGAACGACATGAAATTGCTGCATAGGTACCTGTTTATCAGTAAATATCTCCACTTAGATTAAGAAAAGCAGTAGCTTAATAAATTAAGTACTTCCTGGCAGCGTTACTGTACTGGTAACTCCACAAAAGAATCTGGATTGTGGTGAGGGAACAGAGAAAAAAGCTCAGTTAGGACCTGCACATACGAAGGGGGTAGGCAGCTTTATATCAGGGAGTATCCCTTCTGAAAATAAAAACAGCTGGAGCTTGTTAAGGTAATTACAGAGCAGAAAGGATAATGTACTGGGAACTCCTCAGAAGAATCTGATTTGTGGTGTGGGGAGAGAGATAAAAGCTCATTTAGGAACGACATGAACATGCTGCGTAGTTAGCTGTTTATCAGTAAATATCTCCACTGAGATTAAGAAAAGCAGTAGCTTAATAAATTAAGTACTTCCTGGTATGGTTACTGTACTGGTAACTCCCCAAAAGAATCTGGATTGTGGTGAGGGAACAGAGAAAAAAGCTAATTTAGGAACTGCACTTACGAAGGGGGTAGGCAGCTGTATAACAGGGAGTAAACCTTCTGAGATTAAAAACAGCTGGAGCTTGTTAAGGTAATTACACAGGGGAAAGGATAATGTACTGGGAACTCCTCAGAAGAATCTTCCTTGTGGTGAGGGGAGAGAGATAAAAGCTCATTTAGGAACGACACGAACATGCTGCATAGGTAGCTGTTTATCAGTAAATATCTCCACTGAGATTAAGAAAAGCAGTAGCTTAATAAATTAAGTACTTCCTGGTATGGTTACTGTACTGGTAACTCCCTAAAAGAATATGGATTGTGGTGAGGGAACAGAGAAAAAAGCTCATTTAGACCTGCACTTACGAAGGGGGTAGGCAGCTGTATATCAGGGAGTATCGCTTCTGAGAATAAAAACAGATGGAGCTTGTTAAGGTAATTACACAGGGGAAAGGATAATGTACTGGGAACTCCTCAGAAAAATCTGATTTGTGGTGAGGGGCGAGAGATAAATGCTCATTTAGGAACGACATGAAAATGCTGCATAGGTAGCTGTTTATCAGTAAATATCTCCACTGAGTTTAAGAAAAGCAGTATCTTAATAAATTAAGTACTTCCTGGTTTTGTTACTGTGCTGGTAACTCCCCAAAGAATCTGGATTGTGGTGAGGGAACAGAGAAAAAGCTCATTTAGTATCTGCACTTACGAAGGGGGTAGGCAGCTGTATATCAGGGAGTATCCCTTCTGAGAATAAAAACAGCTGGAGCTTGTTAAGGTAATTACACCGGGGAAAGGATAATGTACTGGGAACTCCTCAGAACAATCTGATTTGTGGTGAGGGGAGAGAGATAAAAGCTCATTTAGGAACGACATGAAAATGGTGCATAGGGAGCTGTTTATCAGTAAATATCTCCACTGAGATTAAGAAAAGCAGTAGCTTAATAAATTAAGTACTTCCTGGTATGGTTACTGTACTGGTACCTCCCCAAAAGAATCTGGATTGTGGTGAGGGATCAGAGAAAAAAGCTCATTTAAGACCTGCACTTACGAAGGGGGTAGGCAGCTGTATATTAGGGAGTAAACCTTCTGAGAATAAAAACAGCTGGAGCTTGTTTAGGTAATTACACAGCGGAAAGGATAATGTACTGGGAAATCCTCAGGAGAACCTGATTTGTGGTGAGGAGAGAGAGATAAAAGCTCATTTAGGAAGGAAATGAACATGCTGCCTAGGTAGCTGTTTATCAGTAAATATCTCCACAGAGATTAAGAAAAGCAGTAGCTTAATAAATTAAGAAATTCCTGGTATGGTTACTCTACTGGTTACTCCCCAAAAGAATCTGGATTGTGGTGAGGGAACAGAGAAAAAAGCTCATTAAGACCTGCACTTACGAAGGGGGTAGGCAGCTGTATATCAGGGAGTAAACCTTCTGAGAATAAAAACAGCTGGATCTTGTTAAGGTAATTACACAGGGGAAAGGATAATGTACTGGGAACTCCTCAGAAGAATCTGATTTGTGGTGAGGGGAGAGAGATAAAAGATCATTTAGGAACGACATGAACATGCTGCGTAGGTAGCTGTTTATCAGTAAATATCTCCACTGACATTAAGAAAAGCAGTAGCTTAATAAATTAAGTACTTCCTGGTATGGTTACTGTACTGGTAACTCAAAAAAAGAATCTGGACTGTGGTGAGGGAACAGAGAAAAAAGCTCATTTAGGACCTGCACTTACGAAGGGGTTAGGCAGCTGTATATCAGGGAGTATCCCTTCTGAGTATAAAAACAGCTGGAGCTTGTTAAGGTAATTACACAGGGGAAAGGGTAATGTACTGGGAACTCCTCAGAAGAATCTGATTTGTGGTGAGGGGAGAGAGATAAAAGCTCATTTAGTAACGAAATGAACATGCTGCGTAGGTAGCTGTTTATCAGTAAATATCTCCACTGAGATTAAGAAAAGCAGTAGCTTAATAAATTATGTACTTCCTGGTATGGTTACTGTACTGGTAACTCCCCAAAAGAACCTGGATTGTGGTGAGGGAACAGAGAAAAAAGCTCATTTAGGACCTGCACTTACGAAGGGGGTAGGCAGCTGTATATCAGGGAGTATCCCTTCAGAGAATAAAAACAGCTGGAGCTTGTTAAGGTAATTACACAGGGGAAAGGATAATGTACTGGGAACTCCTCAGAAGAATCTGATTTGTGGTGAGGTGAGAGAGATAAAAGCTCATTTAGGAACGACATGAACATGCTGCGTATGTAGCTGTTTATCAGTAAATATCTCCACTGAGATTAAGAAAAGCAGTAGCTTAAAAAATTAAGAACTTCCTGGTATGGTTCCTGTACTGGTAACTCCCAAAAAGAATCTGGATTGTGGTGAGGGAACAGAGAAAAAAGATCATTTAGGACCTGCACTTACGAAGGGGGTAGGCAGCTGTATATCAAGGAGTATCCCTTCAGAGAATAAAAACAGCTGGAGCTTGTTAAGGTAATTACACAGGGGAAAGGATAATGGACTGGGAACTCCTCAGAAGAATCTGATTTGTGGTGAGGGGAGAGTGATATAAGCTCATTTAGGAACGACATGAAAATGCTGCATAGGTAGCTGTTTATCAGTAAATATCTCCACTGAGATTAAGAAAAGCAGTAGCTTAATAAATTAAGTACTTCCTGGTATGGTTACTGTACTGGTACCTCCCCAAATGAATCTGGATTGTGGTGAGGGAACAGAGAAAAAAGCTCATTTAAGACCTGCACTTACGAAGGGGTAGGCAGCTGTATATCAGGGAGTAAACCTTCTGAGAATAAAAACAGCTGGAGCTTGTTAAGGTAATTACACAGGGGAAAGGATAATGTACTGGGAACTCCTCAGAAGAATCTGATTTGTGGTGAGGGGAGAGAGATAAAAGCTCATTTAGGAACGACATGAACATGCTGCTTAGGTAGCTGTTTATCAGTAAATACCTCCACTGAGATTAAAAAAAGCAGTAGCTTAAAAAATTAAGTACTTCCTGGTACGGTTATTGTACTGGTAACTCCCCAAAAGAATCTGGATTGTGGTGAGGGAACAGAGAAAAAAGCTCATTAAGGACCTGCACTTACGAAGGGGGTAGGCAGTTGTATATCAGGGAGTAAACCTTCTGAGAATAAAAAAGGCTGGAGCTTGTTAAGGTAATTACACAGGGGAAAGGATAATGTACTAGGAACTCCTCAGAAGAATCTGATTTGTGGTGAGGTGAGAGAGATAAAAGCTCATTTAGGAACGTCATGATCTTGCTGCGTAGGTAGCTGTTTATCAGTAAATATCTCCACTGAGATTAAGAAAGCAGTAGCTTAATAAATTAAGTTCTTCCTGGTATGGTTACTTTACTGGTTACTCCCCAAAAGAATCTGGATTGTGGTGAGGGAACAGAGAAAAAAGCTCATTTAGGACCTGAACCTACGAGGGGGTTAGGCAGCGGTATATCATGGAGTGCCCCTTCTGAGAATAAAAACCGCTGGAGCTTGTTAAGGTAATTACACAGGAGAAAGGATAATGTCCTGGGAACTCCTCAGAAGAATCTGATTTGTGGTGAGGGGAGAGAGATAAAAGCTCATTTAGGAACGACATGATCATACTGGGTAGGTACCTGTTTATCAGTACATATCTCCACTGAGATTAAGAAAAGCAGAAGCTTAATAAATTAAGTACTTCCTGGTATGGTTACTGTACTGGTACCTCCCCAAAAGAATCTGGATTGTGGTGAGGGAACAGAGAAAAAAGCTCAATTAGGACCTGCACTTACGAAGGGGGTAGGCAGCTGTATATCAGGGAGTAAACGTTCTGCCAATAAAAACAGCTGGAGCTTGTTAAGGTAATTACACAGGGGAAAGGATAATGAACTGGGAACTCCTCAGAAGAATCTGATTTGTGGTGAGGGGAGAGAGATAAAAGCTCATTTAGGAACGACATGAACATGCTGTGTAGGTAGCGGTTTATCAGTAATTATCTCCACTGAGATTAAGAACAGCAGTAGCTTAATAAATTAAGTACTTCCTGGTGTGGATACTGTACTGGTAACTCCCCAAAAGAATCTTGATTGTGTTGAGGGAACAGATAAAAAAGCTCATTTAGGACCTGCACTTACGAAGGTGGTAGGCAGCTGTATATCAGGGAGTATCCCCTATGAGAATAAAAACAGCTGGAGCTTGTTAAGGTAATTACACAGGGGAAAGGATAATGTACTGGGAACTCCTCAGAAGAATCTAATTTGTGGTGAGGGGAGAGAGATAAAAGCTCATTTAGGAACGACATGAAATTGCTGCATAGGTACCTGTTTATCAGTAAATATCTCCACTTAGATTAAGAAAAGCAGTAGCTTAATAAATTAAGTACTTCCTGGCAGCGTTACTGTACTGGTAACTCCACAAAAGAATCTGGATTGTGGTGAGGGAACAGAGAAAAAGCTCATTTAGGATCTGCACTTACGAAGGGGTTAGGCAGCTGTATATCAGGGAGTATCCCTTCTGAGAATAAAAACAGCTGGCGCTTGTTAAGGTAATTACAGAGCAGAAAGGATAATGTACTGGGAACTCCTCAGAAGAATCTGATTTGTGGTGTGGGGAGAGAGATAAAAGCTCATTTAGGAACGACATGAACATGCTGCGTAGTTAGCTGTTTATCAGTAAATATCTCCACTGAGATTAAGAAAAGCAGTAGCTTAATAAATTAAGTACTTCCTGGTATGGTTACTGTACTGGTAACTCCCCAAAAGAATCTGGATTGTGGTGAGGGAACAGAGAAAAAAGCTAATTTAGGAACTGCACTAACGAAGGGGGTAGGCAGCTGTATAACAGGGAGTAAACCTTCTGAGATTAAAAACAGCTGGAGCTTGTTAAGGTAATTACACAGGGGAAAGGATAATGTACTGGGAACTCCTCAGAAGAATCTTCTTTGTGGTGAGGGGAGAGAGATAAAAGCTCATTTAGGAACGACACGAACATGCTGCATAGGTAGCTGTTTATCAGTAAATATCTCCACTGAGATTAAGAAAAGCAGTAGCTTAATAAATTAAGTACTTCCTGGTATGGTTACTGTACTGGTTACTCCCTAAAAGAATATGGATTGTGGTGAGGG
This sequence comes from Perognathus longimembris pacificus, assembly GCF_023159225.1. NCBI lineage: Eukaryota > Metazoa > Chordata > Mammalia > Rodentia > Heteromyidae > Perognathus > Perognathus longimembris. The sequence goes on along the minus strand of NW_025958325.1, from coordinate 12,190 downwards.
AACAGAGAAAAAAGGTCATTTAGACCTGCACTTACGAAGTGGGTAGGCAGCTGTATATCAGGGAGTATCGCTTCTGAGAATAAAAACAGATGGAGCTTGTTAAGGTAATTACACAGGGGAAAGGATAATGTACTGGGAACTCCTCAGAAAAATCTGATTTGTGGTGAGGGGCGAGAGATAAATGCTCATTTAGGAACGACATGAAAATGCTGCATAGGTAGCTGTTTATCAGTAAATATCTCCACTGTGATTAAGAAAAGCAGTAGCTTAATAAATTAAGTACTTCCTGGTATGGTTACTGTGCTGGTAACTCCCCAAAAGAATCTGGATTGTGGTGAGGGAACAGAGAAAAAGCTCATTTAGGATCTGCACTTACGAAGGGGGTAGGCAGCTGTATATCAGGGAGTATCCCTTCTGAGAATAAAAACAGCTGGAGCTTGTTAAGGTAATTACACCGGGGAAAGGATAATGTACTGGGAACTCCTCAGAACAATCTGATTTGTGGTGAGGGGAGAGAGATAAAAGCTCATTTAGGAACGACATGAAAATGGTGCATAGGGAGCTGTTTATAAGTAAATATCTCCACTGAGATTAAGAAAAGCAGTAGCTTAATAAATTAAGGACTTCCTGGTATGGTTACTGTACTGGTACCTCCCCAAAAGAATCTGGATTGTGGTGAGGGAACAGAGAAAAAAGCTCAATTAGGTCCTGCACTTACTAAGGGGGGTAGGCAGCTGTATATCAGGGAGTAAACCTTCTGAGAATAAAAACAGCTGGAGCTTGTTAAGGTAATTACACAGGGGAAAGGATAATGTCCTGGGAACTCCTCAGAAGAATCTGATTTGTGGTGAGGGGAGAGAGATAAAAGCTCATTTAAGAACGACATGAACATGCTGCTTAGGTAGCTGTTTATCAGTAAATACCTCCACTGAGATTAAAAAAAGCAGTAGCTTAATAAATTAAGTACTTCCTGGTACGGTTATTGTACTGGTAACTCCCCAAAAGAATCTGGATTGTGGTGAGGGAACAGAGAAAAAAGCTCATTTAGGACCTGCACTTACGAAGGGGTTAGGCAGTTGTATATCAGGGAGTAAACCTTCTGAGAATAAAAAAGGCTGGAGCTTGTTAAGGTAATTACACAGGGGAAAGGATAATGTACTAGGATCTCCTCAGAAGAATCTGATTTGTGGTGAGGTGAGAGAGATAAAAGCTCATTTAGGAACGACATGATCTTGCTGCGTAGGTAGCTGTTTATCAGTAAATATCTCCACTGAGATTAAGAAAGCAGTAGCTTAATAAATTAAGTTCTTCCTGGTATGGTTACTTTACTGGTTACTCCCCAAAAGAATCTGGATTGTGGTGAGGGAACAGAGAAAAAAGCTCATTTAGGACCTGAACCTACGAGGGGGTTAGGCAGCGGTATATCATGGAGTGCCCTTTCTGAGAATAAAAACCGCTGGAGCTTGTTAAGGTAATTACACAGGAGAAAGGATAATGTCCTGGGAACTCCTCAGAAGAATCTGATTTGTGGTGAGGGGAGAGAGATAAAAGCTCATTTAGGAACGACATGATCATACTGGGTAGGTACCTGTTTATCAGTACATATCTCCACTGAGATTAAGAAAAGCAGTAGCTTAATAAATTAAGTACTTCCTGGTATGGTTACTGTACTGGTACCTCCCCAAAAGAACCTGGATTGTGGTGAGGGAACAGAGAAAAAAGCTCAATTAGGACCTGCACTTACGAAGGGGGTAGGCAGCTGTATATCAGGGAGTAAACGTTCTGACAATAAAAAACAGCTGGAGCTTGTTAAGGTAATTACACAGGGGAAAGGATAATGAACTGGGAACTCCTCAGAAGAATCTGATTTGTGGTGAGGGGAGAGAGATAAAAGCTCATTTAGGAACGACATGATCATACTGGGTAGGTACCTGTTTATCAGTACATATCTCCACTGAGATTAAGAAAAGCAGTAGCTTAATAAATTAAGTACTTCCTGGTATGGTTACTGTACTGGTACCTCCCCAAAAGAATCTGGATTGTGGTGAGGGAACAGAGAAAAAAGCTCAATTAGGACCTGCACTTACGAAGGGGGTAGGCAGCTGTATATCAGGGAGTAAACGTTCTGACAATAAAAACAGCTGGAGATTGTTAAGGTAATTACACAGGGGAAAGGATAATGAACTGGGAACTCCTCAGAAGAATCTGTTTAGTGGTGAGGGGAGAGAGATAAAAGCTCATTTAGGAACGACATGAACATGCAGCGTAGGTAGCGGTTTATCAGTAAATATCTACACTGAGATTAAGAAAAGGAGTAGCTAAATAAATTCAGTACTTCCTGGTATGGTTACTGTACTGTTAACTCCCGAAAAGAATCTGGATTGTGGTGAGGGAACAGAGAAAAAAGCTCATTTAGGACCTGCACTTACGAAGGTGGTAGGCAGCTGTATATCAGGGAGTATCCCCTCTGAGAATAAAAACAGCTGGAGCTTGTTAAGGTAATTACACAGGGGAAAGGATAATGTACTGGGAACTCCTCAGAAGAATCTAATTTATGGTGAGGGGAGAGAGATAAAAGCTCATTTAGGAACGACATGAAATTGCTGCATAGGTACCTGTTTATCAGTAAATATCTCCACTTAGATTAAGAAAAGCAGTAGCTTAATAAATTAAGTACTTCCTGGCAGCGTTACTGTACTGGTAACTCCACAAAAGAATCTGGATTGTGGTGAGGGAACAGAGAAAAAAGCTCAGTTAGGACCTGCACATACGAAGGGGGTAGGCAGCTTTATATCAGGGAGTATCCCTTCTGAAAATAAAAACAGCTGGAGCTTGTTAAGGTAATTACAGAGCAGAAAGGATAATGTACTGGGAACTCCTCAGAAGAATCTGATTTGTGGTGTGGGGAGAGAGATAAAAGCTCATTTAGGAACGACATGAACATGCTGCGTAGTTAGCTGTTTATCAGTAAATATCTCCACTGAGATTAAGAAAAGCAGTAGCTTAATAAATTAAGTACTTCCTGGTATGGTTACTGTACTGGTAACTCCCCAAAAGAATCTGGATTGTGGTGAGGGAACAGAGAAAAAAGCTAATTTAGGAACTGCACTTACGAAGGGGGTAGGCAGCTGTATAACAGGGAGTAAACCTTCTGAGATTAAAAACAGCTGGAGCTTGTTAAGGTAATTACACAGGGGAAAGGATAATGTACTGGGAACTCCTCAGAAGAATCTTCCTTGTGGTGAGGGGAGAGAGATAAAAGCTCATTTAGGAACGACACGAACATGCTGCATAGGTAGCTGTTTATCAGTAAATATCTCCACTGAGATTAAGAAAAGCAGTAGCTTAATAAATTAAGTACTTCCTGGTATGGTTACTGTACTGGTAACTCCCTAAAAGAATATGGATTGTGGTGAGGGAACAGAGAAAAAAGCTCATTTAGACCTGCACTTACGAAGGGGGTAGGCAGCTGTATATCAGGGAGTATCGCTTCTGAGAATAAAAACAGATGGAGCTTGTTAAGGTAATTACACAGGGGAAAGGATAATGTACTGGGAACTCCTCAGAAAAATCTGATTTGTGGTGAGGGGCGAGAGATAAATGCTCATTTAGGAACGACATGAAAATGCTGCATAGGTAGCTGTTTATCAGTAAATATCTCCACTGAGTTTAAGAAAAGCAGTATCTTAATAAATTAAGTACTTCCTGGTTTTGTTACTGTGCTGGTAACTCCCCAAAGAATCTGGATTGTGGTGAGGGAACAGAGAAAAAGCTCATTTAGTATCTGCACTTACGAAGGGGGTAGGCAGCTGTATATCAGGGAGTATCCCTTCTGAGAATAAAAACAGCTGGAGCTTGTTAAGGTAATTACACCGGGGAAAGGATAATGTACTGGGAACTCCTCAGAACAATCTGATTTGTGGTGAGGGGAGAGAGATAAAAGCTCATTTAGGAACGACATGAAAATGGTGCATAGGGAGCTGTTTATCAGTAAATATCTCCACTGAGATTAAGAAAAGCAGTAGCTTAATAAATTAAGTACTTCCTGGTATGGTTACTGTACTGGTACCTCCCCAAAAGAATCTGGATTGTGGTGAGGGATCAGAGAAAAAAGCTCATTTAAGACCTGCACTTACGAAGGGGGTAGGCAGCTGTATATTAGGGAGTAAACCTTCTGAGAATAAAAACAGCTGGAGCTTGTTTAGGTAATTACACAGCGGAAAGGATAATGTACTGGGAAATCCTCAGGAGAACCTGATTTGTGGTGAGGAGAGAGAGATAAAAGCTCATTTAGGAAGGAAATGAACATGCTGCCTAGGTAGCTGTTTATCAGTAAATATCTCCACAGAGATTAAGAAAAGCAGTAGCTTAATAAATTAAGAAATTCCTGGTATGGTTACTCTACTGGTTACTCCCCAAAAGAATCTGGATTGTGGTGAGGGAACAGAGAAAAAAGCTCATTAAGACCTGCACTTACGAAGGGGGTAGGCAGCTGTATATCAGGGAGTAAACCTTCTGAGAATAAAAACAGCTGGATCTTGTTAAGGTAATTACACAGGGGAAAGGATAATGTACTGGGAACTCCTCAGAAGAATCTGATTTGTGGTGAGGGGAGAGAGATAAAAGATCATTTAGGAACGACATGAACATGCTGCGTAGGTAGCTGTTTATCAGTAAATATCTCCACTGACATTAAGAAAAGCAGTAGCTTAATAAATTAAGTACTTCCTGGTATGGTTACTGTACTGGTAACTCAAAAAAAGAATCTGGACTCTGGTGAGGGAACAGAGAAAAAAAGCTCATTTAGGACCTGCACTTACGAAGGGGTTAGGCAGCTGTATATCAGGGAGTATCCCTTCTGAGTATAAAAACAGCTGGAGCTTGTTAAGGTAATTACACAGGGGAAGGGTAATGTACTGGGAACTCCTCAGAAGAATCTGATTTGTGGTGAGGGGAGAGAGATAAAAGCTCATTTAGTAACGAAATGAACATGCTGCGTAGGTAGCTGTTTATCAGTAAATATCTCCACTGAGATTAAGAAAAGCAGTAGGCTTAATAAATTATGTACTTCCTGGTATGGTACTGTACTGGTAACTCCCCAAAAGAACCTGGATGTGGTGAGGGAACAGAGAAAAAAGCTCATTTAGGACCTGCACTTACGAAGGGGGTAGGCAGCTGTATATCAGGGAGTATCCCTTCAGAGAATAAAAACAGCTGGAGCTTGTTAAGGTAATTACACAGGGGAAAGGATAATGTACTGGGAACTCCTCAGAAGAATCTGATTTGTGTGAGGTGAGAGAGATAAAAGCGCATTTAGGAACGACATGAACATGCTGCGTATGTAGCTGTTTATCAGTAAATATCTCCACTGAGATTAAGAAAAGCAGTAGCTTAAAAAATTAAGAACTTCCTGGTATGGTTTCCTGTACTGGTAACTCCAAAAAGAATCTGGATTGTGGTGAGGGAACAGAGAAAAAAAGATCATTTAGGACCTGCACTTACGAAGGGGGTAGGCAGCTGTATATCAAGGAGTATCCCTTCAGAGAATAAAAACAGCTGGAGCTTGTTAAGGTAATTACACAGGGGAAAGGATAATGGACTGGGAACTCCTCAGAAGAATCTGATTTGTGGTGAGGGGAGAGTGATATAAGCTCATTTAGGAACGACATGAAAATGCTGCATAGGTAGCTGTTTATCAGTAAATATCTCCACTGAGATTAAGAAAAGCAGTAGCTTAATAAATTAAGTACTTCCTGTATGGTTACTGTACTGGTACCTCCCCAAATGAATCTGGATTGTGGTGAGGGAACAGAGAAAAAAGCTCATTTAAGGACCTGCACTTACGAAGGGGTAGGCAGCTGTATATCAGGGAGTAAACCTTCTGAGAATAAAAACAGCTGGAGCTTGTTAAGGTAATTACACAGGGGAAAGGATAATGTACTGGGAACTCCTCAGAAGAATCTGATTTGTGGTGAGGGGAGAGAGATAAAAGCTCATTTAGGAACGACATGAACATGCTGCTTAGGTAGCTGTTTATCAGTAAATACCTCCACTGAGATTAAAAAAAAGCAGTAGCTTAAAAAATTAAGTACTTCCTGGTACGGTTTATTGTACTGGTAACTCCCCAAAAGAATCTGGATTGTGGTGAGGGAACAGAGAAAAAAGCTCATTAAGGACCTGCACTTACGAAGGGGGTAGGCAGTTGTATATCAGGGAGTAAACCTTCTGAGAATAAAAAAGGCTGGAGCTTGTTAAGGTAATTACACAGGGGAAAGGATAATGTACTAGGAACTCCTCAGAAGAATCTGATTTGTGGTGAGGTGAGAGAGATAAAAGCTCATTTAGGAACGTCATGATCTTGCTGCGTAGGTAGCTGTTTATCAGTAAATATCTCCACTGAGATAAAGAAAGCAGTAGCTTAATAAATTAAGTTCTTCCTGGTATGGTTACTTTACTGTTACTCCCCAAAAGAATCTGGATTGTGGTGAGGGAACAGAGAAAAAAGCTCATTTAGGACCTGAACCTACGAGGGGGTTAGGCAGCGGTATATCATGGAGTGCCCCTTCTGAGAATAAAAACCGCTGGAGCTTGTTAAGGTATTACACAGGAGAAAGGATAATGTCCTGGGAACTCCTCAGAAGATCTGATTTGTGGTGAGGGGAGAGAGATAAAAGCTCATTTAGGAACGACATGATCATACTGGGTAGGTACCTGTTTATCAGTACATATCTCCACTGAGATTAAGAAAAGCAGAAGCTTAATAAAATAAGTACTTCCTGGTATGGTTACTGTACTGGTACCTCCCCAAAAGAATCTGCATTGTGGTGAGGGAACAGAGAAAAAAGCTCAATTAGGACCTGCACTTACGAAGGGGGTAGGCAGCTGTATATCAGGGAGTAAACGTTCTGCCAATAAAAACAGCTGGAGCTTGTTAAGGTAATTACACAGGGGAAAGGATAATGAACTGGGGAACTCCTCAGAAGAATCTGATTTGTGGTGAGGGGAGAGAGATAAAAGCTCATTTAGGAACGACATGAACATGCTGTGTAGGTAGCGGTTTATCAGTAATTATCTCACTGAGATTAAGAACAGCAGTAGCTTAATAAATTAAGTACTTCCTGGTGTGGATACTGTACTGGTAACTCCCAAAAGAATCTTGATTGTGTTGAGGGAACAGATAAAAAAGCTCATTTAGGACCTGGCACTTACGAAGGTGGTAGGCAGCTGTATATCAGGGAGTATCCCCTATGAGAATAAAAACAGCTGGAGCTTTGTTAAGGTAATTACACAGGGGAAAGGATAATGTACTGGGAACTCCTCAGAAGAATCTAATTTGTGGTGAGGGGAGAGAGATAAAAGCTCATTTAGGAACGACATGAAATTGCTGCATAGGTAACCTGTTTATCAGTAAATATCTCCACTTAGATTAAGAAAAAGCAGTAGCTTAATAAATTAAGTACTTCCTGGCAGCGTTACTGTACTGGTAACTCCACAAAAGAATCTGGATTGTGGTGAGGGAACAGAGAAAAAGCTCATTTAGGATCTGCACTTACGAAGGGGGTAGGGCAGCTGTATATCAGGGAGTATCCTTCTGAGAATAAAAACAGCTGGCGCTTGTTAAGGTAATTACAGAGCAGAAAGGATAATGTACTGGGAACTCCTCAGAAGAATCTGATTTGTGGTGTGGGGGAGAGAGATAAAAGCTCATTTAGGAACGACATGAACATGCTGCGTAGTTAGCTGTTTATCAGTAAATATCTCCACCTGAGATTAAGAAAAGCAGTAGCTTAATAAATTAAGTACTTCCTGTATGGTTACTGTACTGGTAACTCCCCAAAAGAATCTGGATTGTGGTGAGGGAACAGAGAAAAAAGCTAATTTAGGAACTGCACTAACGAAGGGGGTAGCAGCTGTATAACAGGGAGTAAACCTTCTGAGATTAAAAACAGCTGGAGCTTGTTAAGGTAATTACACAGGGGAAAGGATAATGTACTGGGAACTCCTCAGAAGAATCTTCTTTGTGGTTAGGGGAGAGAGATAAAAGCTCATTTAGGAACGACACGAACATGCTGCATAGGTAGCTGTTTATCAGTAAATATCTCCACTGAGATTAGAAAAGCAGTAGCTTAATAAATTAAGTACTTCCTGGTAGGGTTACTGTACTGGTTACTCCTAAAGAATATGGATTGTGGTGAGGGAACAGAGAAAAAAGGTCATTAGACCTGCACTTACGAAGTGGGTAGGCAGCTGTATATCAGGGAGTATCGCTTCTGAGAATAAAAACAGATGGAGGCTTGTTAAGGTAATTACACAGGGGAAAGGATAATGTACTGGGAACTCCTCAGAAAAATCTGATTTGTGGTGAGGGGCGAGAGATAAATGCTCATTTAGGAACGACATGAAAATGCTTGCATAGGTAGCTGTTTATCAGTAAATATCTCCACTGTGATTAAGAAAAGCAGTAGCTAATAAATTAAGTACTTCCTGGTATGGTTACTGTGCTGGTAACTCCCCAAAAGATCTGGATTGTGGTGAGGGAACAGAGAAAAAGCTCATTTAGGATCTGCACTTACGAAGGGGGTAGGCAGCTGTATATCAGGGAGTATCCCTTCTGAGAATAAAAACAGCTGGAGCTTGTTAAGGTAATTACACCGGGGAAAGGATAATGTACTGGGAACTCCTCAGAACAATCTGATTTGTGGTGAGGGGAGAGAGATAAAAGCTCATTTAGGAAACGACATGAAAATGGTGCATAGGGAGCTGTTTATCAGTAAATATCTCCACTGAGATTAAGAAAAGCAGTAGCTTAATAAATTAAGTACTTCCTGGTATGGTTACTGTACTGGTAACTCCCCAATAGAATCTGGATTGTGGTGAGGGAACAGAGAAAAAAATCTCATTTAGGACCTGCACTTACGAAGGGGGTATGCAGCTGTATTTCATGGAGTATCCCTTCTAAGAATAAAAACAGCTGAGCTTGTTAAGGTAATTACACAGGGAAAGGATAATGTACTGGGAAATCCTCAGAAGAATCTGATTTGTGGTGAGGGGAGAGAGAAAATAGCTCATTAGGAACGACATGAAAATGCTGCATAGGTAGCTGTTTATCAGTAAATATCTCCCTGAGATTAAGAAAAGCAGTAGCTTAATAAATTAAGTACTTCCTGGTATGGTTACTGTACTGGTAACTCCCCAAAGAATCTGGATTGTGGTGAGGGAACAGAGAAAAAATCTCATTAGGACCTGCACTTAGGAAGGGGGTAGGCAGCAGTATATCAGGGAGTAAACCTTCTGAGAATAAAAACAGCTGGAGCTTGTTAAGGTGTTTACACAGGGGAAAGGATAATGTACTGGGAACTGCTCAGAAGAATCTGATTTGTGTTGAGGGGAGAGAGATTAAAGCTCATTTAGGAACGACATGAACATGCTGCGTAGGTAGCTGTTTATCAGTAAATATCTCCACTGAGATTAAGAAAAGCAGTAGCTAAATAAATTAAGTACTTCCTGGTATGGTTACTGTACTGGTAACTCCCCAAAAGAATCTGGATTGTGGTGAGGGGAACAGAGAAAAAAGCTCATTTAGGATCTGCACTTACGAAGGGGGTAGGCAGCTGTATATCAGGGAGTATCCCTTCTGAGAATAAAAAACAGCTGGAGCTTGTTAAGGTAAGTACACAGGGGAAAGGATAATGTACTGGGAACTCGTCAGAAGAATCTGATTTGTGGTGAGGGGAGAGAGATAAAAGCTCATTTAGGAACGACATGAACATGCTGCCTAAGGTAGCTGTTTATCAGTAAATATCTCCACTGAGATTAAGAAAAGCAGTAGCTTAATAAATTAAGTACTTCCTGGTATGGTTACTGTACTGGTGACTCCCTAAAAGAATCTGGATTGTGGTGAGGGAACAGAGAAAAAAGCTCATTTAGGACCTGCACTTACGAAGGGGGTAGGCAGCTGTACATCAGGGAGTATCCCTTCTGAGAATAAAAACAGCTGAGCTTGTTAAGGTAATTACACAGGGGAAAGGATAATGTACTGGGAACTCCCGAGAAAAATCTGATTTGTGGTGAGGGAGAGAGATAAAAGCTCATTTATGAACAACATGAAAATGCTGCATAGGTAGCTGTTTTATCAGTAAATATCTCCAATGAGATTAAGAATAGCAGTAACTTAATAAATTAAGTACTTCCTGGTATGGTTACTGTACTGGTAACTCCCCAAAAGAATCTCGATTGTGGTGAGGGAACAGAGAAAAAAGCTCATTTAGGACCTGCACTTACGAAGGCGGTAGGCAGCTGTATATCAGGGAGTAAACCTTCTGAGAATAAAAACAGCTGGAGCTTGTTAAGGTAATTACACAGGGGAAAGGATAATGTACTGGAAACTCCTCAGAAGAATCTGATTTGTGGTGAGGGGGAGGAGAGATAAAAGCTCATTTAGGAACGACATGAAAATGCTGCATAGGTTGCTGTTTATCAGTAAATATCTCCACTGAGATTAAGAAGAGCAGTAACTTAATAAATTAAGTAACTTCCTGGTATGTTTACTGTACTGGTGACTCCCCAAAAGAATCTGGATTGTGGTGAGGAACAGAGAAAAAAGCTCATTTATGACCTGTACTACGAAGGGGGTAGGCAGCTGTATATCAGGGAGTATCCCTTCTGAGAATAACAACAGCTGGAGCTTGTTAAGGTAATTACACAGGGGAAAGGATAATGTACTGGAACTCGTCAGAAGAATCTGATTTGTGGTGAGGGGAAGAGATTAAGGTCATTTAGGGAGAGTAGGTAGCAAGGACTGTGGAGGAGCGGCTGAGCCCTTGTAGAGCTCCCTCCGATATCGTAGTTTTCTCACCTCATAGAAACTGTTTCTCCGAGAAAGACAGCCAAAGTAAGTTCTAACAGTACAGGGATTCTGAATAGGAAGGGAAAAATCGACTTTGCTGGTCTGAAAACACAGATTTGAGTTCCGGGCGGGGTCCCGCCGCAGCCCCAGCGCCGTCCTCCGGCACAGTGCCGGCACAGCCCCCCCGCACTCCGAGCAGCTAAAGCGAGAATACTCCAGACGACAGCCGAGCACGGAGGACCTGACATCGCAGGAGACAGCATGAGTACCCAAAAAAAATTATTCTCGCTTGTACCCACAGTCCAGCTTCTGGAAGGCATCCCTGTCCCCACCGCAGAGCAAAGCGCCATCTTTGCCACTGGCATAGGGTCAGAGCAGACTGGAACTGAAGCGGGCTGGGGAAAGCGAGGTCAAAAAGCCATCTTTGAAAAGGGCAGGAGGGCGGAATCAGTGAGAACCAGCTCCGCCCAGAAGAACGCCCCCTCCCCTGGCGGGAGGCGAGTCGGGGCTTAGCCAGAGGTGCCCCGCCCTGCCCGCCGGAACTTCTAAACTTAAAGCAAAAGCTGCGAACAGCTACCAGGTGCATGGAAACAACAGACGGAGGGACAAACAGTTCCGGGGACAGCAAACGGTCCCGTCACAGAGGAGCTATTTCCCAGCCCAAAACAGAGCTGCAATTCCATAGCTACCTATGCCAAGGAGGCCGCCTCTCTCAGGCAAGCAACTCTCAGTGGAGCAAAACAGGCCAGAGGCCTCTTGAGTTCACAGCCTAGTCAAGTCCAGGCATCAAAGGCAGCTTCCCCACAGCAGACAGAGGAGCCACAGTTCCTGAGACTGCTCACGTCCCCATCGACAGAGGACGCCAAGGCCTGCCTGCAAGCTGTGCGCACCCTAGAGACCCACGATTGCACCAACAGGGGAGAAGGTCAGCACAGAACCACCCCTTGCCAACTGAAATCAAGTCAAACTAGCCAATCAGGAAAATAGACTGCAGTCCATTGCAGGAAACCAGAGAGCTGGTTTCTTTTTCTTTTCAAACATTTTTTTTAACTTTTCTTTTAAATTTTCTTTTAATTTTTTCACACCTGAAACATCATTGGCTGTTTTTTTGTTTGTTTGTTTTTTGTTTGTTTTCCATTTTTACTAATTTGTTTAATCAAGTTTTTTGTGTTTGTTTATTTGTTTGTGTTGTTCCTTTTCTGTTATTTTCCTTTTTATTTACTATGCTTCCTTTTTAAACAATTTTTCTCTGTTTTGGGTATCTGTCTTCCAGTATTTTTACTTCATTTCTCTCGTTGCGTCCTCTTCTTTAAAAATTACTTTCCTATAAATAACACCTACACC
>NW_025958324.1:0-46151 GCF_023159225.1 Perognathus longimembris pacificus | reverse complement strand
TATCCGTCACCGAGACAAACTGAACAAAGTTCTGAGGTCGACCTTGTAAAGATAAGGATTCAGGTCTGTCTGCTGTTTACCTTTGCTCCTGCGCGCACTGCCCTTCTATCCCACATTTATGTGTTTGTTTGTTTGTCTATCTAATCTTTTGGGTTTTTATTTCTAATGAGGTCGACCAATTGTCTATTTATTATTTTTTTTACTACGCATCAAGCTGCGCTGCTTGTCTTTGCTCCTGTGTGCTCGCGCACTCTCGCCTTTTTCCACTTATTTTTATTTTTGATTTATTTTTGATTTATTTTGTCAATTTAAAAAAAATACGCATCGTGCTGTGCTGTTTGTGTTTGCTTGAGTGCATTCGCGCGCTCTCGCTTTCTCCACTTTACAATTTTTTTGTTATTATTTATCTATTCCTGAGAGTTTATCTTATTTTTTATTTGTTTATTTAAATGAAGTCGACCAGTTGCCTGCCCTTCCTTCCATTATCCGTCACCGAGACAAACTGAACAAAGTTCTGAGGTCGACCTTGTAAAGATAAGGATTCAGGTCTGTCTGCTGTTTACCTTTGCTCCTGCGCGCACTGCCCCTTCTCTCCACATTTATGTGTTTGTTTGTTTGTCTATCAAATCTTTTGGGTTTTTATTTCTAGTGAGGTCGACCAGTTGTCTATTTATTATTTTTTTTACTACGCATCAAGCTGCGCTGCTTGTCTTTGCTCCTGTGTGCTCGCGCACTCTCGCCTTTTCCACTTATTTTTATTTTTGATTTATTTTTGATTTATTTTGTCAATTTAAAAAAATACGCATCGTGCTGTGCTGTTTGTGTTTGCTTGAGTGCATTCGCGCGCTCTCGCTTTCTCCACTTTACAATTTTTTTGTTATTATTTATCTATTCCTGAGAGTTTATCTTATTTTTATTTGTTTATTTAAATGAAGTCGACCAGTTGCCTGCCCTTCCTTCCATTATCCGTCACGAGACAAAACTGAACAAAGTTCTGAGGTCGACCTTGTAAAGATAAGGATTCAGGTCTGTCTGCTGTTTACCTTTGCTCCTGCGCGCACTGCCCTTCTCTCCTCATTTATGTGTTTGTTTGTTTGTCTATCTAATCTTTTGGGTTTTTATTTCTAATGAGGTCGACCAGTTGTCTATTTATTATTTTTTTTACTACGCATCAAGCTGCGCTGCTTGTCTTTGCTCCTGTGTGCTCGCGCACTCTCGCCCTTTTCCAATTATTTTTATTTTTGATTTATTTTGTCAATTAAAAAAAAATACGCATCGTGCTGTGCTGTTTGTGTTTGCTTGAGTGCATTCGCGCGCTCCTCGCTTTCTCCACTTTACAATTTTTTTGTTATTATTTATCTATTCCTGAGAGTTTATCTTATTTTTATTTGTTTATTTAAATGAAGTCGACCAGTTGCCTGCCCTTCCTTCCATTATCCGTCACCGAGACAAACTGAACAAAGTTCTGAGGTCGACCTTGTAAAGATAAGGATTCAGGTCTGTCTGCTGTTTACCTTTGCTCCTGCGCGCACTGCCCTTCTATCCACATTTATGTGTTTGTTTGTTTGTCTATCTAATCTTTTGGGTTTTTATTTCTAATGAGGTCGACCAATTGTCTATTTATTATTTTTTTTACTACGCATCAAGCTGCGCTGCTTGTCTTTGCTCCTGTGTGCTCGCGCACTCTCGCCTTTTCCACTTATTTTTATTTTTGATTTATTTTTGATTTATTTTGTCAATTTAAAAAAAATACGCATCGTGCTGTGCTGTTTGTGTTTGCTTGAGTGCATTCGCGCGCTCTCGCTTTCTCCACTTTACAATTTTTTTGTTATTATTTATCTATTCCTGAGAGTTTATCTTATTTTTTATTTGTTTATTTAAATGAAGTCGACCAGTTGCCTGCCCTTCCTTCCATTATCCGTCACCGAGACAAACTGAACAAAGTTCTGAGGTCGACCTTGTAAAGATAAGGGATTCAGGTCTGTCTGCTGTTTACCCTTTGCTCCTGCGCGCACTGCCCCTTCTCTCCACATTTATGTGTTTGTTTGTTTGTCTATCAAATCTTTTGGGTTTTTATTTCTAGTGAGGTCGACCAGTTGTCTATTTATTATTTTTTTTACTACGCATCAAGCTGCGCTGCTTGTCTTTGCTCCTGTGTGCTCGCGCACCTCGCGCCTTTTCCACTTATTTTTATTTTTGATTTATTTTTGATTTATTTTGTCAATTTAAAAAAAATACGCATCGTGCTGTGCTGTTTGTGTTTGCTTGAGTGCATTCGCGCGCTCTCGCTTTCTCCACTTTACAATTTTTTTGTTATTATTTATCTATTCCTGAGAGTTTATCTTATTTTTTATTTGTTTATTTAAATGAAGTCGACCAGTTGCCTGCCCTTCCTTCCATTATCCGTCACCGAGACAAACTGAACCAAGTTCTGAGGTCGACCTTGTAAAGATAAGGATTCAGGTCTGTCTGCTGTTTACCTTTGCTCCAGCGCGCACTGCCCTTCTCTCCACTTTTTTTGTGTTTGTTTGTTTGTCTATCTAATCTTTTGGGTTTTTATTCTAATGAGGTCGACCAGTTTGTCTATTCATTATGTTTTTTTACTACGCATCAAGCTGCGCTGCTTGTCTTTGCTCCTGTGTGCTCGCGCACTCTCGCCTTTTACACTTATTTTTATTTTTGATTTATTTTTGATTTATTTCGTCAATTTAAAAAAAATACGCATCGTGCTGTGCTGTTTGTGTTTGCTTGAGTGCATTCGCGCGCTCTCGCTTTCTCCACTTTACAATTTTTTTGTTATTATTTATCTATTCCTGAGAGTTTATATTATTTTTTATTTGTTTATTTAAATGAAGTCGACCAGTTGCCTGCCCTTCCTTCCATTATCCGTCACCGAGACAAACTGAACAAAGTTCTGAGGTCGAACTTGTAAAGATAAGGATTCAGGTCTGTCTGCTGTTTACCTTTGCTCCTGCGCGCACTGCCCTTCTCTCCACATTTATGTGTTTGTTTGTTTGTCTATCTAATCTTTTGGGTTTTTATTTCTAATGAGGTCGACCAGTTGTCTATTTATTATTTTTTTTACTACGCATCAAGCTGCGCTACTTATCTTTGCTCCTGTGTGCTCGCGCACTCTCGCCTTGTCCACTTATTTTTATTTTTGATTTATTTTTGATTTATTTTGTCAATTTTAAAAAAAATACGCATCGTGCTGTGCTGTTTGTGTTTGCTTGAGTGCATTCGCGCGCTCTCGCTTTCTCCACTTTACAATTTTTTTGTTATTATTTATCAATTCCTGAGAGTTTATCTTATTTTTTTATTTGTTTATTTAATGAAGTCGACCAGTTGCCTGCCTTTCCTTCCATTATCCGTCACCGAGACAAACTGAACAAAGTTCTGAGGTCGACCTTGTAAACATAAGTATTCAGGTCTGTCTGCTGTTTACCTTTGCTCCAGCGCGCACTGCCCTTCTCTCCACATTTATGTGTTTGTTTGTTTGTCTATCTAATCTTTTGGGTTTTTATTTCTAATGAGGTCGACCTGTTGTCTATTTATTATTTTTTTTTACTACGCATCAAGCTGCGCTGCTTGTCTTTGCTCCTGTGTACTCGCGCACTCTCGCCTTTTTCACTTATTTTTATTTTTGATTTATTTTTGATTTATTTTGTCAATTTAAAAAAAAATACGCATCGTGCTGTGCTGTTTGTGTTTGCTTGAGTGCATTCGCGCGCTCTCCGCTTTCTCCACTTTACAATTTTTTTGTTATTATTTATCTATTCCTAAGAGTTTATCTTATATTTTATTTGTTTATTTAAATGAAGTCGACCAGTTGCCTGCCCTTCCTTCCATTATCCGTCACCGTTACAAAGTGAACAAAGTTCTGAGGTCGACCTTGTAAGATAAGGATTCAGGTCTGTCTGGTGTTTACCTTTGCTCCTGCGCGCACTGCCCCTTCTCTCCACATTTATGTGTTTGTTTGTTTGTCTATCTAATCTTTTGGGTTTTTATTTCTAATGAGGTCGACCAGTTGTCTATTTATTATTTTTTTTACTACGCATCAACCTGCGCTGCTTGTCTTTGCTCCTGTGTGCTCGTGCACTCTCGCCTTTTCCACTTATTTTTATTTTTGATTTATTTTGTCAATTTCAAAAAAAAAATACGCATCGTGCTGCGCTGTTTGTGTTTGCTTGAGTGCATTCGCGCGCTCCTCGCTTTCTCCACTTTACAATTTTTTTGTTATTATTTATCTATTCCTGAGAGTTTATCTTATTTTTTATTTGTTTATTGAAATGAAGTCGACCAGTTGCCTGCCCTTCCTTCCATTATCCGTCACCCGAGACAAACTGAACAAAGTTCTGAGGTCGACCTTGTAAAGATAAGGATTCAGGTCTGTCTGCTGTTTACCTTTGCTCCTGCGCGCACTGCCCTTCTCTCCTCATTTATGTGTTTGTTTGTTTGTCTATCTAATCTTTTGGGTTTTTATTTCTAATGAGGTCGACCAGTTGTCTATTTATTATTTTTTTTACTACGCATCAAGCTGCGCTGCTTGTCTTTGCTCCTGTGTGCTCGCGCACTCTCGCCTTTTCCAATTATTTTTATTTTTGATTTATTTTGTCAATTAAAAAAAAATACGCATCGTGCTGTGCTGTTTGTGTTTGCTTGAGTGCATTCGCGCGCTCTCGCTTTCTCCACTTTACAATTTTTTTGTTATTATTTATCTATTCCTGAGAGTTTATCTTATTTTTTTATTTGTTTATTTAAATGAAGTCGACCAGTTGCCTGCCCTTCCTTCCATTATCCGTCACCGAGACAAACTGAACAAAGTTCTGAGGTCGACCTTGTAAAGATAAGGATTCAGGTCTGTCTGCTGTTTACCTTTGCTCCTGCGCGCACTGCCCTTCTATCCACATTTATGTGTTTGTTTGTTTGTCTATCTAATCTTTTGGGTTTTTATTTCTAATGAGGTCGACCAATTGTCTATTTATTATTTTTTTTACTACGCATCAAGCTGCGCTGCTTGTCTTTGCTCCTGTGTGCTCGCGCACTCTCGCCTTTTCCACTTATTTTTATTTTTGATTTATTTTGATTTATTTTGTCAATTTAAAAAAAATACGCATCGTGCTGTGCTGTTTGTGTTTGCTTGAGTGCATTCGCGCGCTCTCGCTTTCCTCCACTTTACAATTTTTTTGTATTATTTATCAATTCCTGAGAGTTTATCTTATTTTTTATTTGTTTATTTAAATGAAGTCGACCAGTTGCCTGCCTTTCCTTCATTATCCGTCACCGAGACAAACTGAACAAAGTTCTGAGGTCGACCTTGTAAACATAAGTATTCAGGTCTGTCTGCTGTTTACCTTTGCTCCAGCGCGCACTGCCCTTCTCTCCACATTTAATGTGTTTGTTTGTTTGTCTATCTAATCTTTTGGGTTTTTATTTCTAATGAGGTCGACCTGTTGTCTATTTATTATTTTTTTATTACTACGCATCAAGCTGCGCTGCTTGTCTTTGCTCCTGTGTACTCGCGCACTCTCGCCTTTTTCACTTATTTTTATTTTTGATTTATTTTTGATTTATTTTGTCAATTTAAAAAAAAATACGCATCGTGCTGTGCTGTTTGTGTTTGCTTGAGTGCATTCGCGCGCTCTCGCTTTCTCCACTTTACAATTTTTTTGTTATTATTTATCTATTCCTAAGAGTTTATCTTATATTTTATTTGTTTATTTAAATGAAGTCGACCAGTTGCCTGCCCTTCCTTCCATTATCCGTCACCGTTACAAAGTGAACAAAGTTCTGAGGTCGACCTTGTAAAGATAAGGATTCAGGTCTGTCTGGTGTTTACCTTTGCTCCTGCGCGCACTGCCCTTCTCTCCACATTTATGTGTTTGTTTGTTTGTCTATCTAATCTTTTGGGTTTTTATTCTAATGAGGTCGACCAGTTGTCTATTTATTATTTTTTTTACTACGCATCAACCTGCGCTGCTTGTCTTTGCTCCTGTGTGCTCGTGCACTCTCGCCTTTTCCACTTATTTTTATTTTTGATTTATTTTGTCAATTTCAAAAAAAAAATACGCATCGTGCTGCGCTGTTTGTGTTTGCTTGAGTGCATTCGCGCGCCTTCTCGCTTTCTCCACTTTACAATTTTTTTGTTATTATTTATCTATTCCTGAGAGTTTATCTTATTTTTTATTTGTTTATTGAATGAAGTCGACCAGTTGCCTGCCCCTTCCTTCCATTATCCGTCACCGAGACAAACTGAACAAAGTTCTGAGGTCGACCTTGTAAAGATAAGGATTCAGGTCTGTCTGCTGTTTACCTTTGCTCCTGCGCGCACTGCCCTCTCCTTCCTCATTTATGTGTTTGTTTGTTTGTCTATCTAATCTTTTGGGTTTTTATTTCTAATGAGGTCGACCAGTTGTCTATTTATTATTTTTTTTACTACGCATCAAGCTGCGCTGCTTGTCTTTGCTCCTGTGTGCTCGCGCACTCTCCGCCTTTTCCAATTATTTTTATTTTTGATTTATTTTGTCAATTAAAAAAAAATACGCATCGTGCTGTGCTGTTTGTGTTTGCTTGAGTGCATTCGCGCGCTCTCGCTTTCTCCCACTTTACAATTTTTTTGTTATTATTTATCTATTCCTGAGAGTTTATCTTATTTTTTATTTGTTTATTTAAATGAAGTCGACCAGTTGCCTGCCCTTCCTTCCATTATCCGTCACCGAGACAAACTGAACAAAGTTCTGAGGTCGACCTTGTAAAGATAAGGATTCAGGTCTGTCTGCTGTTTACCTTTGCTCCTGCGCGCACTGCCCTTCTATCCACATTTATGTGTTTGTTTGTTTGTCTATCTAATCTTTTGGGTTTTTATTTCTAATGAGGTCGACCAATTGTCTATTTATTATTTTTTTTACTACGCATCAAGCTGCGCTGCTTGTCTTTGCTCCTGTGTGCTCGCGCACTCTCGCCTTTTCCACTTATTTTTATTTTTGATTTATTTTTGATTTATTTTGTCAATTTAAAAAAAATACGCATCGTGCTGTGCTGTTTGTGTTTGCTTGAGTGCATTCGCGCGCTCTCGCTTTCTCCACTTTACAATTTTTTTGTTATTATTTATCTATTCCTGAGAGTTTATCTTATTTTTTATTTGTTTATTTAAATGAAGTCGACCAGTTGCCTGCCCTTCCTTCCATTATCCGTCACCGAGACAAACTGAACAAAGTTCTGAGGTCGACCTTGTAAAGATAAGGATTCAGGTCTGTCTGCTGTTTACCTTTGCTCCTGCGCGCACTGCCCTTCTCTCCACATTTATGTGTTTGTTTGTTTGTCTATCAAATCTTTTGGGTTTTTATTTCTAGTGAGGGTCGACCAGTTGTCTATTTATTATTTTTTTTACTACGCATCAAGCTGCGCTGCTTGTCTTTGCTCCTGTGTGCTCGCGCACTCTCGCCTTTTCCACTTATTTTTATTTTTGATTTATTTTTGATTTATTTTGTCAATTTAAAAAAATACGCATCGTGCTGTGCTGTTTGTGTTTGCTTGAGTGCATTCGCGCGCTCTCGCTTTCTCCACTTTACAATTTTTTTGTTATTATTTATCTATTCCTGAGAGTTTATCTTAATTTTTATTTGTTTATTTAAATGAAGTCGACCAGTTGCCTGCCCTTCCTTCCATTATCCGTCACCGAGACAAACTGAACAAAGTTCTGAGGTCGACCTTGTAAAGATAAGGATTCAGGTCTGTCTGCTGTTTACCTTTGCTCCTGCGCGCACTGCCCTTCTCTCCTCATTTATGTGTTTGTTTGTTTGTCTATCTAATCTTTTGGGTTTTTATTTCTAATGAGGTCGACCAGTTGTCTATTTATTATTTTTTTTACTACGCATCAAGCTGCGCTGCTTGTCTTTGCTCCTGTGTGCTCGCGCACTCTCGCCTTTTCCAATTATTTTTATTTTTGATTTATTTTGTCAATTAAAAAAAAATACGCATCGTGCTGTGCTGTTTGTGTTTGCTTGAGTGCATTCGCGCGCTCTCGCTTTCTCCACTTTACAATTTTTTTGTTATTATTTATCTATTCCTGAGAGTTTATCTTATTTTTTATTTGTTTATTTAAATGAAGTCGACCAGTTGCCTGCCCTTCCTTCCATTATCCGTCACCGAGACAAACTGAACAAAGTTCTGAGGTCGACCTTGTAAAGATAAGGATTCAGGTCTGTCTGCTGTTTACCTTTGCTCCTGCGCGCACTGCCCTTCTATCCACATTTATGTGTTTGTTTGTTTGTCTATCTAATCTTTTGGGTTTTTATTTCTAATGAGGTCGACCAATTGTCTATTTATTATTTTTTTTACTACGCATCAAGCTGCGCTGCTTGTCTTTGCTCCTGTGTGCTCGCGCACTCTCGCCTTTTCCACTTATTTTTATTTTTGATTTATTTTTGATTTATTTTGTCAATTTAAAAAAAATACGCATCCTGCTGTGCTGTTTGTGTTTGCTTGAGTGCATTCGCGCGCTCTCGCTTTCTCCACTTTACAATTTTTTTGTTATTATTTATCTATTCCTGAGAGTTTATCTTATTTTTTATTTGTTTATTTAAATGAAGTCGACCAGTTGCCTGCCCTTCCTTCCATTATCCGTCACCGAGACAAACTGAACAAAGTTCTGAGGTCGACCTTGTAAAGATAAGGATTCAGGTCTGTCTGCTGTTTACCTTTGCTCCTGCGCGCACTGCCCTTCTCTCCACATTTATGTGTTTGTTTGTTTGTCTATCAAATCTTTTGGGTTTTTATTTCTAGTGAGGTCGACCAGTTGTCTATTTATTATTTTTTTTACTACGCATCAAGCTGCGCTGCTTGTCTTTGCTCCTGTGTGCTCGCGCACTCGCGCCTTTTCCACTTATTTTTATTTTTGATTTATTTTTGATTTATTTTGTCAATTTAAAAAAATACGCATCGTGCTGTACTGTTTGTGTTTGCTTGAGTGCATTCGCGCGCTCTCGCTTTCTCCACTTTACAATTTTTTTGTTATTATTTATCTATTCCTGAGAGTTTATCTTATTTTTTATTTGTTTATTTAAATGAAGTCGACCAGTTGCCTGCCCTTCCTTCCATTATCCGTCACCGAGACAAACTGAACCAAGTTCTGAGGTCGACCTTGTAAAGATAAGGATTCAGGTCTGTCTGCTGTTTACCTTTGCTCCAGCGCGCACTGCCCTTCTCTCCACTTTTTTGTGTTTGTTTGTTTGTCTATCTAATCTTTTGGGTTTTTATTTCTAATGAGGTCGACCAGTTGTCTATTCATTATGTTTTTTACTACGCATCAAGCTGCGCTGCTTGTCTTTGCTCCTGTGTGCTCGCGCACTCTCGCCTTTTACACTTATTTTTATTTTTGATTTATTTTTGATTTATTTCGTCAATTTAAAAAAAAATACGC
This sequence comes from Perognathus longimembris pacificus, assembly GCF_023159225.1. NCBI lineage: Eukaryota > Metazoa > Chordata > Mammalia > Rodentia > Heteromyidae > Perognathus > Perognathus longimembris. The sequence continues at coordinate 36,730 of NW_025958324.1, read as the reverse complement.
ATCGTGCTGTGCTGTTTGTGTTTGCTTGAGTGCATTCGCGCGCTCTCGCTTTCTCCACTTTACAATTTTTTTGTTATTATTTATCTATTCCTGAGAGTTTATATTATTTTTTATTTGTTTATTTAAATGAAGTCGACCAGTTGCCTGCCCTTCCTTCCATTATCCGTCACCGAGACAAACTGAACAAAGTTCTGAGGTCGAACTTGTAAAGATAAGGATTCAGGTCTGTCTGCTGTTTACCTTTGCTCCTGCGCGCACTGCCCTTCTCTCCACATTTATGTGTTTGTTTGTTTGTCTATCTAATCTTTTGGGTTTTTATTTCTAATGAGGTCGACCAGTTGTCTATTTATTATTTTTTTTACTACGCATCAAGCTGCGCTACTTATCTTTGCTCCTGTGTGCTCGCGCACTCTCGCCTTGTCCACTTATTTTTATTTTTGATTTATTTTTGATTTATTTTGTCAATTTTAAAAAAAAATACGCATCGTGCTGTGCTGTTTGTGTTTGCTTGAGTGCATTCGCGCGCTCTCGCTTTCTCCACTTTACAATTTTTTTGTTATTATTTATCAATTCCTGAGAGTTTATCTTATTTTTTATTTGTTTATTTAAATGAAGTCGACCAGTTGCCTGCCTTTCCTTCCATTATCCGTCACCGAGACAAACTGAACAAAGTTCTGAGGTCGACCTTGTAAACATAAGTATTCAGGTCTGTCTGCTGTTTACCTTTGCTCCAGCGCGCACTGCCCTTCTCTCCACATTTATGTGTTTGTTTGTTTGTCTATCTAATCTTTTGGGTTTTTATTTCTAATGAGGTCGACCAGTTGTCTATGTATTATTTTTTTTACTACGCATCAAGCTGCGCTGCTTGTCTTTGCTCCTGTGTGCTCGCGCACTCTCGCCTTTTCCACTTATTTTTATTTTTGATTTATTTTTGATTTATTTTCTCAATTTAAAAAAAAAATACGCATCGTGCTGTGCTGTTTGTGTTTGCTTGAGTGCATTCGCGCGCTCTCGCTTTCTCCACTTTACAATTATTTTGTTATTATTTATCTATTCCTGAGAGTTTATCTTATTTTTATTTGTTTATTTAAATGAAGTCGACCAGTTGCCTGCCCTTCCTTCCATTATCCGTCACCGAGACAAACTGAACAAAGTTCTGCGGTCGACCTTGTAAAGATAAGGATTCAGGTCTGTCTGCTGTTTACCTTTGCTCCTGCGCGCACTGCCCTTCTCTCCACATTTATGTGTTTGTTTGTTTGTCTATCTAATCTTTTGGGTTTTTTTTTTTTTTGGGCCAGTCCTGGGCCTTGGACTCAGGGCCTGAGCACTGTCCCTGGCTTCTTTTTGATCAAGGCTAGCACTCTGCCACTTGATCCACAGCGCCACTTCTGGCCATTTTCTGTATATGTGGTGCTGGGGAATCAAACCCAGGGCCTCATGTATATGAGGCAGGCACTCTTGCCACTAGGCCATATCCCCAGCCCCCATTGGGTTTTTATTTCTAATGAGGTCGACCAGTTGTCTATTTATTATTTTTTTTACTACGCATCAAGCTGCGCTGCTTGTCTTTGCTCCTGTGAGCTCGCGCACTCTCGCCTTTTCCACTTATTTTTATTTTTGATTTATTTTTGATTTATTTTGTCAATTTAAAAAAAATACGCATCGTGCTGTGCTGTTTGTGTTTGCTTGAGTGCATTCGCGCGCTCTCGCTTTCTCCACTTTACAATTTTTTTGTTATTATCTATTCCTAAGAGTTTATCTTATTTTTTATTTGTTTATTTAAATGAAGTGGACCAGTTGTCTGCCCTTCCTTCCATTATCCGTCACCGAGACAAACTGAACAAAATTCTGAGGTCGACCTTGTAAAGATAAGGATTCAGGTCTGTCTGCTGTTTAACTTTGCTCCTGCGGGCACTGCCCTTCTCTCCACATTTATGTGTTTGTTTGTTTGTCTATCTAATCTTTTGGGTTTTTATTTCTAATGAGGTCGACCAGTTGTCTATTTATTATTTTTTTTACTACTCATCAAGCTGCGCTGTTGTCTTTGCTCCTGTGTGCTCGCGCACTCTCGCCTTTTCCACTTATTTTTATTTTTGATTTATTTTTGATTTATTTTGTCAATTAAAAAAAAATACGCATCGTGCTGTGCTGTTTGTGTTTGCTTGAGTGCATTCGCGCGCTCTCGCTTTCTCCACTTTACAATTTTTTTGTTATTATTTATCTATTCCTGAGAGTTTATCTTATTTTTTATTTGTTTATTTAAATGAAGTCGACCAGTTGCCTGCCCTTCCTTCCATTATCCGTCACGGAGACAAACTGAACAAAGTTCTGAGGTCGACCTTGTAAAGATAAGGATTCAGGTCTGTCTTCTGTTTACCGTTGCTCCTACGCGCACTGCCCTTCTCTCCACTTTTATGTGTTTGTTTGTTTGTCTATCTAATCTTTTGTGTATTTATTTCTAATGAGGTCGACCAGTTGTCTATTTATTATTTTTTTTACTACGCATCAAGCTGCGCTGCTTGTCTTTGCTCCTGTGTGCTCGCGCTCTCTCGCCTTTTCCACTTATTTTTATTTTTGATTTATTTTTGATTTATTTTGTCAATTTAAAAAAAATACGCATCGTGTTGTGCTGTTTGTGTTTGCTTGAGTGCATTCGCGCGCTCTCGCTTTCTCCACTTTACAATTTTTTTGTTATTATTTATCTATTCCTGAGAGTTTATCTTATTTTTTATTTGTTTATTTAAATGAAGTCGACCAGTTGCCTGCCCTTCCTTCCATTATCCGTCACCGAGACAAACTGAACAAAATTCTGAGGTCGACCTTGTAAAGATAAGGATTCAGGTCAGTCTGCTGTTTACCTTTGCTCCTGCCCGCACTGTCCTTCTCTCCACATTTATGTGTTTGTTTGTTTGTCTATCTAATCTTTTGGGTTTTTATTTCTAATGAGGTCGACCAGTTGTCTATTTATTAATTTTTTTACTACGCAACAAGCTGCGCTGCTTGTCTTTGCTCCTGTGTGCTCGCGCACTCTCGCCTTTTCCACTTATTTTTATTTTTGATTTATTTTTTATTTATTTTGTCAATTTAAAAAAAAAATACGCATCGTGCTGTGCTGTTTGTGTTTGCTTGAGTGCATTCGCGCGCTCTCGCTTTCTCCACTTTACAATTTTTTGGTTATTATTTATCTATTCCTGAGAGTTTATCTTATTTTTTATTTGTTTATTTAAATGAAGTCGACAAGTTGCATGCCCTTCCTTCCATTATCCGTCACCGAGACAAACTGAACAAAGTTCTGAGGTCGACCTTGTAAAGATAAGGATTCAGGTCTGTCTGCTGTTGACCTTTGCTCCTGCGTGCACTGCCCTTCTCTCCACATTTATGTGTTTGTTTGTTTGTCTATCTAATCTTTTGGGTTTTTATTTCTAATGAGGTCGACCAGTTGTCTATTTATTATTTTTTTTACTACGCATCAAGCTGCCCTGCTTGTCTTGGCTCCTGTGTGTTCGCGCACTCTCGCCTTTTCTACTTATTTTTATTTTTGATTTATTTTTGATTTATTTTGTCAATTTAAAAAAAATACGCATCGTGCTGTGCTGTTTGTGTTTGCTTGAGTGCATTCGCGCGCTCTCTCTTTCTCCACTTTACAATTTTTTTATTATTATTTATCTATTCCTGAGAGTTTATCTTAATTTTTATTTGTTTATTTAAATGAAGTCGACCAGTTGCCTGCCCTTCCTTCCATTATCCGTCACCGAGACAAACTGAACAAAGTTCTGAGGTCGACCTTGTAAAGATAAGGATTCAGGTCTGTCTGCTGTTTACCTTTGCTCCTGCGCGCACTGCCCTTCTCTCCTCATTTATGTGTTTGTTTGTTTGTCTATCTAATCTTTTGGGTTTTTATTTCTAATGAGGTCGACCAGTTGTCTATTTATTATTTTTTTTACTACGCATCAAGCTGCGCTGCTTGTCTTTGCTCCTGTGTGCTCGCGCACTCTCGCCTTTTCCAATTATTTTTATTTTTGATTTATTTTGTCAATTAAAAAAAATACGCATCGTGCTGTGCTGTTTGTGTTTGCTTGAGTGCATTCGCGCGCTCTCGCTTTCTCCACTTTACAATTTTTTTGTTATTATTTATCTATTCCTGAGAGTTTATCTTATTTTTTATTTGTTTATTTAAATGAAGTCGACCAGTTGCCTGCCCTTCCTTCCATTATCCGTCACCGAGACAAACTGAACAATGTTCTGAGGTCGACCTTGTAAAGATAAGGATTCAGGTCTGTCTGCTGTTTACCTTTGCTCCTGCGCGCACTGCCCTTCTATCCACATTTATGTGTTTGTTTGTTTGTCTATCTAATCTTTTGGGTTTTTATTTCTAATGAGGTCGACCAATTGTCTATTTATTATTTTTTTTACTACGCATCAAGCTGCGCTGCTTGTCTTTGCTCCTGTGTGCTCGCGCACTCTCGCCTTTTCCACTTATTTTTATTTTTGATTTATTTTTGATTTATTTTGTCAATTTAAAAAAAATACGCATCGTGCTGTGCTGTTTGTGTTTGCTTGAGTGCATTCGCGCGCTCTCGCTTTCTCCACTTTACAATTTTTTTGTTATTATTTATCTATTCCTGAGAGTTTATCTTATTTTTTATTTGTTTATTTAAATGAAGTCGACCAGTTGCCTGCCCTTCCTTCCATTATCCGTCACCGAGACAAACTGAACAAAGTTCTGAGGTCGACCTTGTAAAGATAAGGATTCAGGTCTGTCTGCTGTTTACCTTTGCTCCTGCGCGCACTGCCCTTCTCTCCACATTTATGTGTTTGTTTGTTTGTCTATCAAATCTTTTGGGTTTTTATTTCTAGTGAGGTCGACCAGTTGTCTATTTATTATTTTTTTTACTACGCATCAAGCTGCGCTGCTTGTCTTTGCTCCTGTGTGCTCGCGCACTCTCGCCTTTTCCACTTATTTTTATTTTTGATTTATTTTTGATTTATTTTGTCAATTTAAAAAAATACGCATCGTGCTGTGCTGTTTGTGTTTGCTTGAGTGCATTCGCGCGCTCTCGCTTTCTCCACTTTACAATTTTTTTGTTATTATTTATCTATTCCTGAGAGTTTATCTTATTTTTTATTTGTTTATTTAAATGAAGTCGACCAGTTGCCTGCCCTTCCTTCCATTATCCGTCACCGAGACAAACTGAACCAAGTTCTGAGGTCGACCTTGTAAAGATAAGGATTCAGGTCTGTCTGCTGTTTACCTTTGCTCCAGCGCGCACTGCCCTTCTCTCCACTTTTTTGTGTTTGTTTGTTTGTCTATCTAATCTTTTGGGTTTTTATTTCTAATGAGGTCGACCAGTTGTCTATTCATTATGTTTTTTACTACGCATCAAGCTGCGCTGCTTGTCTTTGCTCCTGTGTGCTCGCGCACTCTCGCCTTTTACACTTATTTTTATTTTTGATTTATTTTTGATTTATTTCGTCAATTTAAAAAAAAATACGCATCGTGCTGTGCTGTTTGTGTTTGCTTGAGTGCATTCGCGCGCTCTCGCTTTCTCCACTTTACAATTTTTTTGTTATTATTTATCTATTCCTGAGAGTTTATATTATTTTTTATTTGTTTATTTAAATGAAGTCGACCAGTTGCCTGCCCTTCCTTCCATTATCCGTCACCGAGACAAACTGAACAAAGTTCTGAGGTCGAACTTGTAAAGATAAGGATTCAGGTCTGTCTGCTGTTTACCTTTGCTCCTGCGCGCACTGCCCTTCTCTCCACATTTATGTGTTTGTTTGTTTGTCTATCTAATCTTTTGGGTTTTTATTTCTAATGAGGTCGACCAGTTGTCTATTTATTATTTTTTTTACTACGCATCAAGCTGCGCTGCTTGTCTTTGCTCCTGTGTGCTCGCGCACTCTCGCCTTGTCCACTTATTTTTATTTTTGATTTATTTTGTCAATTTAAAAAAAAAATACGCATCGTGCTGTGCTGTTTGTGTTTGCTTGAGTGCATTCGCGCGCTCTCGCTTTCTCCACTTTACAATTTTTTTGTTATTATTTATCTATTCCTGAGAGTTTATCTTATTTTTTTATTTGTTTATTTAAATGGGGTCGACCAGTTGCCTGCCCTTCCTTCCATTATCCGTCACCGAGACAAACTGAACAAAGTTCTGAGGTCGACCTTGTAAACATAAGTATTCAGGTCTGTCTGCTGTTTACCTTTGCTCCAGCGCGCACTGCCCTTCTCTCCACATTTGTGTGTTTGTTTGTTTGTCTATCTAATCTTTTGGGTTTTGATTTCTAATGAGGTCGACCAGTTGTCTATTTATTATTTTTTTTACTACGCATCAAGCTGCGCTGCTTGTCTTTGCTCCTGTGTGCTCCCGCACTCTCGCCTTTTCCACTTATTTTTATTTTTGATTTATTTTTGATTTATTTTGTCAATTTAAAAAAAAAATAAGCATCGTGCTGTGCTGTTTGTGTTTGCTTGAGTGCATTCGCGCGCTCTCGCTTTCTCCACTTTACAATTTTTTTGTTATTATTTATCTATTCCTAAGAGTTTATCTTATTTTTTATTTGTTTATTTAAATGAAGTCGACCAGTTGCCTGCCCTTCCTTCCATTATCCGTCACCGAGACAAACTGAACAAAGTTCTGAGGTCGACCTTGTAAAGATAAGATTCAGGTCTGTCTGCTGTTTACCTTTGCTCCTGCGCGCACTGCCCTTCTCTCCACATTTATGTGTTTGTTTGTTTGTCTATCTAATCTTTTGGGTTTTTATTTCTAATGAGGTCGAACAGTTGTCTATTTATTATGTTTTTTACTACGCATCAAGCTGCGCTGCTTGTCTTTGCTCCTGTGTGCTCGTGCACTCTCGCCTTTTCCACTTATTTTTATTTTTGATTTATTTTTGATTTATTTTGTCAATTTTAAAAAAAATACGCATCGTGCTGTGCTGTTTGTGTTTGCTTGAGTGCATTCGCGCGCTCTCGCTTTCTCCACTTTACAATTTTTTTGTTATTATTTATCTATTCCTGAGAGTTTATCTTATTTTTTATTTGTTTATTTAAATGAAGTCGACCAGTTGCCTGCCCTTCCTTCCATTATCCGTCACCGAGACAAACTGAACAAAGTTCTGAGGTCGACCTTGTAAAGATAAGGATTCAGGTCTGTCTGCTGTTTACCTTTGCTCCTGCGCGCACTGCCCTTCTCTCCACATTTATGTGTTTGTTTGTTTGTCTATCTAATCTTTGGGTTTTGATTTCTAATGAGGTCGACCAGTTGTCTATTTATTATTTTTTTTACTACGCATCAAGCTGCGCTGCTTGTCTTTGCTCCTGTGTGCTCGCGCACTCTCGCCTTTTCCACTTATTTTTATTTTTGATTTATTTTTGATTTATTTTGTCAATTTAAAAAAAAATACGCATCGTGCTGTGCTGTTTGTGTTTGCTTGAGTGCATTCGCGCGCTCTCTCTTTCTCCACTTTACAATTTTTTTGTTATTATTTATCTATTCCTGAGAGTTTATCTTATTTTTTATTTGTTTATTTAAATGAAGTCGACCAGTTGCCTGCCCTTCCTTCCATTATCCGTCACCGAGACAAACTGAACAAAGTTCTGAGGTCGACCTTGTAAAGATAAGGATTCAGGTCTGTCTGCTGTTTACCTTTGCTCCTGCGCGCACTGCCCTTCTCTCCACATTTATGTGTTTGTTTGTTTGTCTATCTAATCTTTTGGGTTGTTATTTCTAATGAGGTCGACCAGTTGTCTATTTATTATTTTTTTTTACTACGCATCAAGCTGCGCTGCTTGTCTTTGCTCCTGTGAGCTCGCGCACTCTCGCCTTTTCCACTTATTTTTATTTTTGATTTATTTTTTATTTATTTTGTCAATTTAAAAAAAATACGCATCGTGCTGTGCTGTTTGTGTTTGCTTGAGTGCATTCGCGTGCTCTCGCTTTCTCCACTTTACAATTTTTTTGTTATTATTTATCTATTCCAGAGAGTTTATCTTATTTTTTATTTGTTTATTTAAATGAAGTCGACCAGTTGCCTGCCCTTCCTTCCATTATCCGTCACCGAGACAAACTGAACAAAGTTCTGAGGTCGACCTTGTAAAGATAAGGATTCAGGTCTGTCTGCTGTTTACCTTTGCTCCTGCGCGCACTGCCCTTCTCTCCACATTTATGTGTTTGTTTGTTTGTCTATCTAATCTTTTGGGTTTTTATTTCTAATGAGGTCGACCAGTTGTCTATTTATTATTTTTTTTACTACTCATCAAGCTGCGCTGCTTGTCTTTGCTCCTGTGTGCTCGCGCACTCTCGCCTTTTCCACTTATTTTTATTTTTTATTTATTTTTGATTTATTTTGTCAATTTAAAAAAAATACGCATAGTGCTGTGCTGTTTTTGTTTGCTTGAGTGCATTCGCGCGCTCTCGCTTTCTCCACTTTACAATTTTTTTGTTATTATTTATCTATTCCTGAGAGTTTATCTTATTTTTTATTTGTTTATTTAAATGAAGTCGACCAGTTGCCTGCCCTTCCTTCCATTATCCGTCACCGAGACAAACTGAACAAAGTTCTGAGGTCGACCTTGTAAAGATAAGGATTCAGGTCTGTCTGCTGTTTACCTTTGCTCCTGCGCGCACTGCCCTTCTCTCCACATTTATGTGTTTGTTTGTTTGTCTATCTAATCTTTTGGGTTTTTATTTCTAATGAGGTCGACCAGTTGTCTATTTATTATTTTTTTTACTACGCATCAAGCTGCGCTGCTTGTCTTTGCTCCTGTGTGCTCGCGCACTCTCGCCTTTTCCACTTATTTTTATTTTTGATTTATTTTTGATTTATTTTGTCAATTTAAAAAAAAATACGCATCGTGCTGTGCTGTTTGTGTTTGCTTGAGTGCATTCGCGCGCTCTCGCTTTCTCCACTTTACAATTTTTTTGTTATTATTTATCTATTCCTGAGAGTTTATCTTATTTTTTATTTGTTTATTTAAATGAAGTCGACCAGTTGCCTGCCCTTCCTTCCATTATCCGTCACCGAGACAAACTGAACAAAGTTCTGAGGTCGACCTTGTAAAGATAAGGATTCAGGTCTGTATGCTGTTTACCTTTGCTCCTGCGCGCACTGCCCTTCTCTCCACATTTATGTGTTTGTTTGTTTGTCTATCTAATCTTTTGGGTTTTTATTTCTAATGAGGTCGACCAGTTGTCTATTTATTATTTTTTTTACTACGCATCAAGCTGCGCTGCTTGTCTTTGCTCCTGTGAGCTCGCGCACTCTCGCCTTTTCCACTTATTTTTATTTTTGATTTATTTTTTATTTATTTTGTCAATTTAAAAAAAATACGCATCGTGCTGTGCTGTTTGTGTTTGCTTGAGTGCATTCGCGTGCTCTCGCTTTCTCCACTTTACAATTTTTTGTTATTATTTATCTATTCCAGAGAGTTTATCTTATTTTTTATTTGTTTATTTAAATGAAGTCGACCAGTTGCCTGCCCTTCCTTCCATTATCCGTCACCGAGACAAACTGAACAAAGTTCTGAGGTCGACCTTGTAAAAATAAGGATTCAGGTCTGTCTGCTGTTTACCTTTGCTCCTGCGCGCACTGCCCTTCTCTCCACATTTATGTGTTTGTTTGTTTGTCTATCTAATCTTTTGGGTTTTTATTTCTAATGAGGTCGACCAGTTGTCTAATTATTATTTTTTTTAGTACTCATCAAGCTGCGCTGCTTGTCTTTGCTCCTGTGTGCTCGCGCACTCTCTCCTTTTCCACTTATTTTTATTTTTTATTTATTTTTGATTTATTTTGTCAATTTAAAAAAAATACGCATAGTGCTGTGCTGTTTTTGTTTTCTTGAGTGCATTCGCGCGCTCTCGCTTTCTCCACTTTACATTTTTTTGTTATTATTTATCTATTCCTGAGAGTTTATCTTATTTTTCATTTGTTTATTTAAATGAAGTCGACCAGTTGACTGCCCTTCCTTCCATTATCCGTCACCGAGACAAACTGAACAATGTTCTGAGGTCGACCTTGTAAAGATAAGGATTCAGGTCTGTCTGCTGTTTACCTTTGCTCCTGCGCGCACTGCGCTTCTCTCCACATTTATGTGTTTGTTTGTTTGTCTATCTAATCTTTTTTTTTTTTTTTTTTTTTTTTTTGGGCCAGTCCTGGGCCTTGGACTCAGGGCCTGAGCACTGTCCCTGGCTTCATTTTGCTCAAGGCTAGCACTCTGCCACTAGAGCCACAGCGCCACTTCTGGCCATTTTCTGTATATGTGGTGCTGGGGAATCAAACCCAGGGCCTCATGTATATGAGGCAGGCACTCTTGCCACTAGGCCATATCCCTAGCCCCCATTGGGTTTTTATTTCTAATGAGGTCGACCAGTTGTCTATTTATTATTTTTTTTTTACTACGCATTAAGCTGCGCTGCTTGTCTTTGCTCCTGTGTGCTCGCGCACTCTCGCCTGTTCCACTTATTTTTATTTTTGATTTATTTTGTCAATTTTAAATAAAAATACGCATCGTGCTGTGCTGTTTGTGTTTGCTTGAGTGCATTCGCGCGCTCTCGCTTTCTCTACTTTATCATTTTTTTGTTATTATTTATCTATTCCTGAGAGTTTATCTTATTTTTTATTTGTTTATTTAAATGAAGTCGACCTGTTGCCTGCCCTTCCTTCCATTATCCGTCACCGAGACAAACTGAACAAAGTTCTGAGGTCGACCTTGTAAAGATAAGGATTCAGGTCTCTCTGCTGTTTACCTTTGCTCCTGCGCGCACTGCCCTTCTCTCCACATTAATGTGTTTGTTTGTTTGTCTATCTAATCTTTTGGGTTTTTATTTCTAATGAGGTCGACCAGTTGTCTATTTATTATTTTTTTTACTACGCATCAAGCTGCGATGCGTGTCTTTGCTCCTGTGTGCTCGCGCACTCTAGCCTTTTCCACTTATTTTTATTTTTGTTTTATTTTTGATTTATTTTGTCAATTTAAAAAAAATACGCATCGTGCTGTGCTGTTTGTGTTTGCTTGAGTGCATTCGCGCGCTCTTGCTTTCTCCACTTTACAATTTTTTTCTTATTATTTATCTATTCCTGAGAGTTTATCTTATGTTTTATTTGTTTATTTAAATGAAGTCGACCAGTTGCCTGCCCTTCCTTCCATTATCCGTCACCGAGACAAACTGAACAAAGTTCTGAGGTCGACCTTGTAAAGATAAGGATTCAGGTCTGTCTGCTGTTTACCTATGATCCTGCGCGCACTGCCCTTATCTCCACATTTATGTGTTGGTTGGTTTGTCTATCTAATCTTTTGGGTTTTTATTTCTAATGAGGTCGACCAGTTGTCTATTTATTATTTTTTTTACTACGCATCAAGCTGCGCTGCTTGTCTTTGCTCCTGTGTGCTCGCGCACTCTCGCCTTTTCCACTTATTTTTATTTTTGATTTATTTTGTCAATTTTAAAAAAAAATACGCATCGTGCTGTGCTGTTTGTGTTTGCTTGAGTGCATTCGCGCGCTCTCGCTTTCTCCACTTTACAATTTTTTTGTTATTATTTATCTATTCCTGAGAGTTTATCTTATTTTTTATTTGTTTATTTAAATGAAGTCGACCAGTTGCCTGTCCTTCCTTCCATTATCCGTCACCGAGACAAACTGAACAAAGTTTTGAGGTCGACCTTGTAAAGATAAGGATTCAGGTCTGTCTGCTGTTTACCTTGGCTCCTGCGCGCACTGCCCTTCTCTCCACATTTATGTGTTTGTTTGTTTGTCTATCTAATCTTTTGGGGTTTTATTTCTAATGAGGTCGACCAGTTGTCTATTTATTATTTTTTTTACTACGCATCAAGCTGCGCTGCTTGTCTTTGCTCCTGTGTGCTAGCGCACTCTCACCTTTTCCACTAATTTTTATTTTTGATTTATTTTTGGTTTATTTTGTCAATTTAAAAAAAAATACGCATCGTGCTGTCCTGTTTGTGTTTGCTTGAGTGCATTCGCGCGCTCTCGCTTTCTCCACTTTACAATTTTTTTGTTATTATTTATCTATTCCTGATAGTTTATCTTATTTTTTATTTGTTTATTTAAATGAAGTCGACCAGTTGCCTGCCCTTCCTTCCATTATCCGTCACCGAGACAAACTGAACAAAGTTATGAGGTCGACCTTGTAAAGATAAGGATTCAGGTCTGTCTGCTGTTTACCTTTGCTCCTGCGCGCACTGCCCTTCTCTCCACATTTATGTGTTTGTTTTTTTGTCTATCTAATCTTTTGGGTTTTTATTTCTTATGAGGTCGACCAGTTGTCTATTTATTATTTTTTTTACTACGCATCAAGCTGCGCTGCTTGTCTTTGCTCCTTTGTGCTCGCGCACTCTCGCCTTTTCCACTTATTTTTATTTTTGATTTATTTTTGATTTATTTTGTCAATTTAAAAAAAATACGCATCGTGCTGTGCTGTTTGTGTTTGCTTGAGTGCATTCGCGCGCTCTCGCTTTCTCCACTTTACAATTTTTTTGTTATTATTTATCTATTCCTGAGAGTTTATCTTATTTTTTATTTGTTTATTTAAATGAAGTCGACCAGTTGCCTGCCCTTCCTTCCATTATCCGTCACCGAGACAAACTGAACAAAGTTTTGAGGTCGACCTTGTAAAGATAAGGATTCAGGTCTGTCTGCTGTTTACATTTGCTCCTGCACGCACTGCCCTTCTCTCCACATTTATGTGTTTGTTTGTTTGTCTATCTAATCTTTTGGGTTTTTATTTCTAATGAGGTCGACCAGTTGTCTATTTATTATTTTTTTTACTACGCATCAAGATGCGCTGCTTGTCTTTGCTCCTGTGTGCTAGCGCACTCACCTTTTCCACTTATCTTTATTTTTGATTTATTTTTGGTTTATTTTGTCAATTTAAAAAAAAAATACGCATCGTGCTGTGCTGTTTGTGTTTGCTTGAGTGCATTCGCGCGCTCTCGCTTTCTCCACTTTACAATTTTTTTTGTTATTATTTATCTATTCCTGAGAGTTTATGTTATTTTTTATTTGTTTATTTAAATGAAGTAGACCAGTTGCCTGCCCTTCCTTCCATTATCCGTCACCGAGACAAACTGAACAAAGTTATGAGGTCGACCTTGTAAAGATAAGGATTCAGGTCTGTCTGCTGTTTACCTTTGCTCCTGCGCGCACTGCCCTTCTCTCCACATTTATGTGTTTGTTTGTTTGTCTATCTAATCTTTTGGGTTTTTATTTCTAATGAGGTCGACCAGTTGTCTATTTATTATTTTTTTTACTACGCATCAAGCTGCGCTGCTTGTCTTTGCTCCTGTGTGCTCGCGCACTCTCGCCTTTTCCACTTATTTTTATTTTTGATTTATTTTTGATTTATTTTGTCAATTTTAAAAAAATACGCATCGTTCTGTGCTGTTTGTGTTTGCTTGAGTGCATTCGCGCGCTCTCGCTTTCTCCACTTTAAAATTTTTTTGTTATTATTTATCTATTCCTGAGAGTTTATCTTATTTTTTATTTGTTTATTATAATGAAGTCGACCAGTTGCCTGCCCTCCCTTCCATTATCCGTCACCGAGACAAACTGAACAAAGTTCTGAGGTCGACCTTGTAAAGATAAGGATTCAGGTCTGTCTGCTGTTTACCTTTGCTCCCGCGCGCACTGCCCTTCTCTCCACACTTATGTGTTTTTTTGTTTGTCTATCTAATCTTTTGGGTTTTTATTTCTAATGAGGTCGACCAGTTGTCTATTTATTATTTTTTTTACTACGCATCAAGCTGCGCTGCTTGTCTTTGCTCCTGTGTTCTCGCGCACTCTCGCCTTTTCCACTTATTTTTATTTTTGATTTATTTTTGATTTATTTTGTCAATTTAAAAAAAATACGCATCGTTCTGGGCTGTTTGTGTTTGCTTGAGTGGATTCGCGCGCTCTCGCTTTCTCCACTTTAAAAATTTTTTGTTATTATTTATCTATTCCTGAGAGTTTATCTTATTTTTTATTTGTTTATTATAATGAAGTCGACCAGTTGCCTGCCCTTCCTTCCATTATCCGTCACCGAGACAAACTGAACAAAGTTCTGAGGTCGACCTTGTAAAGATAAGGATTCAGGTCTGTCTGCTGTTTACCTTTGCTCCTGCGCGCACTGCCCTTCTCTCCACATTTATGTGTTTGTTTGTTTGTCTATCTAATCTTTTGGGTTTTTATTTCTAATGAGGTCGACCAGTTGTCTATTTATTATTTTTTTTACTACGCATCACGCTGCGCTGCTTGTCTTTGTTCCTGTGTGCTCGCGCACTCTCGCCTTTTCCACTTATTTTTATTTTTGATTTATTTTTGATTTATTTTGTCAATTTTAAAAAAATACGCATCGTTCTGTGCTGTTTGTGTTTGCTTGAGTGCATTCGCGCGCTCTCGCTTTCTCCACTTTAAAATTTTTTTGTTATTATTTATCTATTCCTGAGAGTTTATCTTATTTTTTATTTGTTTATTATAATGAAGTCGACCAGTTGCCTGCCCTCCCTTCCATTATCCGTCACCGAGACAAACTGAACAAAGTTCTGAGGTCGACCTTGTAAAGATAAGGATTCAGGTCTGTCTGCTGTTTACCTTTGCTCCCGCGCGCACTGCCCTTCTCTCCACATTTATGTGTTTTTTTGTTTGTCTATCTAATCTTTTGGGTTTTTATTTCTAATGAGGTCGACCAGTTGTCTATTTATTATGTTTTTTACTACGCATCAAGCTGCGCTGCTTGTCTTTGCTCCTGTGTGCTCGCGCACTCTCGCCTTTTCCACTTATTTTTATTTTTGATTTATTTTTGATTTATTTTGTCAATTTAAATAAAATACGCATCGTGCTGTGCTGTTTGTGTTTCCTTGAGTACATTCGCGCGCTCTCGCTTTCTCCACTTTACAATTTTTTTGTTATTATTTATCTATTCCTGAGAGTTTATCTTATTTTTTATTTGTTTATTTAAAAGAAGTCGACCAGTTGCCTGCCCTTCCTCCCATTATCCGTCACCGAGACAAACTGAACAAAGTTCTGTTTTCGACCTTGTAAAGATAAGGATTCAGGTCTGTCTGCTGTTTACCTTTGCTCCTGCGCGCACTGCCCTTCTCTCCACATTTATGTGTTTGTTTGTTTGTCTATCTAATCTTTTGGGTTTTTATTTCTAATGAGGTCGACCAGTTGTCTATTTATTATTTTTTTTACTACGCATCAAGCTGCGCTGCTGGTCTTTGCTCCTGTGTGCTCGCGCAATCTCGCCCTTTCCACTTATTATTATTTTTGATTTATTTTTGATTTATTTTGTCAATTTTAAAAAAAATACGCATCGTGCTGTGCTGTTTGTGTTTGCTTGAGTGCATTCGCGTGCTCTCGCTTTCTCCACTTTACAATTTTTTTGTTATTATTTATCTATTCCTGAGAGTTTATCTTATTTTTTATTTGTTTATTTAAATGAGTTCGACCAGTTGCCTGCCCTTCCTTCCATTATCCGTCACCGAGACAAACTGAACAAAGTTCTGAGGTCGACCTTGTAAAGATAAGGATTCAGGTCTGTCTGCTGTTTACCTTTGCTCCTGCGCGCACTGCCCTTCTCTCCACATTTATGTGTTTGTTTGTTTGTCTATCTAATCTTTCCGGTTTTTATTTCTAATGAGGTCGACCAGTTGTCTATTTATTATTTTTTTTACTACGCATCACGCTGCGCTGCTTGTCTTTGCTCCTGTGTGCTCGCGCACTCTCGCCTTTTCCACTTATTTTCATTTTTGATTTATTTTGTCAATTTTAAAAAAAATACGGATCGTGCTGTGCTGTTTGTGTTTGCTTGAGTGCATTCGCGCGCTCTCGCTTTCTCCACTTTACAATTTTTTTGTTATTATTTATCTATTCCTGAGAGCTTATCTTATTTTTTATTTGTTTATTTAAATGAAGTCGACCAGTTGCCTGCCCTTCCTTCCATTATCCGTCACCGAGACAAACTCAACAAAGTTCTGAGGTCGACCTTGTAAAGATAAGGATTCAGGTCTGTCTGCTGTTTACCTTTGCTCCTGCGCGCACTGCCCTTCTCTCCACATTTATGTGTTTGTTTGTTTGTCTATCTAATCTTTTGGGTTTTTATTTCTAATGAGGTCGACCAGTTGTCTATTTATTATTTTTTTTACTACGCATCAAGCTGCGCTGCTTGTCTTTGCTCCTGTGTTCTCGCGCACTCTCGCCTTTTCCACTTATTTTTATTTTTGATTTATTTTTGATTTATTTTGTCAATTTAAAAAAAATACGCATCGTTCTGGGCTGTTTGTGTTTGCTTGAGTGGATTCGCGCGCTCTCGCTTTCTCCACTTTAAAAATTTTTTGTTATTATTTATCTATTCCTGAGAGTTTATCTTATTTTTTATTTGTTTGTTATAATGAAGTCGACCAGTTGCCTGCCCTTCCTTCCATTATCCGTCACCGAGACAAACTGAACAAAGTTCTGAGGTCGACCTTGTAAAGATAAGGATTCAGGTCTGTCTGCTGTTTACCTTTGCTCCTGCGCGCACTGCCCTTCTCTCCACATTTATGTGTTTGTTTGTCTATCTAATCTTTTGGGTTTTTATTTCAAATGAGGTCGACCTGTTTTCTATTTATTATTTTTTTACTACGCATCAAGCTGCGCTGCTTGTCTTTGCTCCTGTGTGCTCGTGCACTCTCGCCTTTTCCACTTATTTTTATTTTTGATTTATTTTTGATTTATTTTGTCAATTTTAAAAAAATACGCATCGTTCTGTGCTGTTTGTGTTTGCTTGAGTGCATTCGCGCGCTCTCGCTTTCTCCACTTTAAAATTTTTTTGTTATTATTTATCTATTCCTGAGAGTTTATCTTATTTTTTATTTGTTTATTATAATGAAGTCGACCAGTTGCCTGCCCTCCCTTCCATTATCCGTCACCGAGACAAACTGAACAAAGTTCTGAGGTCGACCTTGTAAAGATAAGGATTCAGGTCTGTCTGCTGTTTACCTTTGCTCCCGCGCGCACTGCCCTTCTCTCCACATTTATGTGTTTTTTTGTTTGTCTATCTAATCTTTTGGGTTTTTATTTCTAATGAGGTCGACCAGTTGTCTATTTATTATGTTTTTTACTACGCATCAAGCTGCGCTGCTTGTCTTTGCTCCTGTGTGCTCGCGCACTCTCGCCTTTTCCACTTATTTTTATTTTTGATTTATTTTTGATTTATTTTGTCAATTTAAATAAAATACGCATCGTGCTGTGCTGTTTGTGTTTCCTTGAGTACATTCGCGCGCTCTCGCTTTCTCCACTTTACAATTTTTTTGTTATTATTTATCTATTCCTGAGAGTTTATCTTATTTTTTATTTGTTTATTTAAAAGAAGTCGACCAGTTGCCTGCCCTTCCTTCCATTATCCGTCACCGAGACAAACTGAACAAAGTTCTGTTTTCGACCTTGTAAAGATAAGGATTCAGGTCTGTCTGCTGTTTACCTTTGCTCCTGCGCGCACTGCCCTTCTCTCCACATTTATGTGTTTGTTTGTTTGTCTATCTAATCTTTTGGGTTTTTATTTCTAATGAGGTCGACCAGTTGTCTATTTATTATTTTTTTTACTACGCATCAAGCTGCGCTGCTGGTCTTTGCTCCTGTGTGCTCGCGCAATCTCGCCCTTTCCACTTATTATTATTTTTGATTTATTTTTGATTTATTTTGTCAATTTTAAAAAAAATACGCATCGTGCTGTGCTGTTTGTGTTTGCTTGAGTGCATTCGCGTGCTCTCGCTTTCTCCACTTTACAATTTTTTTGTTATTATTTATCTATTCCTGAGAGTTTATCTTATTTTTTATTTGTTTATTTAAATGAGTTCGACCAGTTGCCTGCCCTTCCTTCCATTATCCGTCACCGAGACAAACTGAACAAAGTTCTGAGGTCGACCTTGTAAAGATAAGGATTCAGGTCTGTCTGCTGTTTACCTTTGCTCCTGCGCGCACTGCCCTTCTCTCCACATTTATGTGTTTGTTTGTTTGTCTATCTAATCTTTTCGGTTTTTATTTCTAATGAGGTCGACCAGTTGTCTATTTATTATTTTTTTTACTACGCATCACGCTGCGCTGCTTGTCTTTGCTCCTGTGTGCTCGCGCACTCTCGCCTTTTCCACTTATTTTTATTTTTGATTTATTTTGTCAATTTTAAAAAAAAATACGGATCGTGCTGTGCTGTTTGTGTTTGCTTGAGTGCATTCGCGCGCTCTCGCTTTCTCCACTTTACAATTTTTTGTTATTATTTATCTATTCCTGAGAGCTTATCTTATTTTTTATTTGTTTATTTAAATGAAGTCGACCAGTTGCCTGCCCTTCCTTCCATTATCCGTCACCGAGACAAACTGAACAAAGTTCTGAGGTCGACCTTGTAAAGATAAGGATTCAGGTCTGTCTGCTGTTTACCTTTGCTCCTGCGCGCACTGCCCTTCTCTCCACATTTATGTGTTTGTTTGTTTGTCTCTCTAATCTTTTGGGTTTTTATTTCTAATGAGGTCGAGCAGTTGTCTATTTATTATTTTTTTTACTACGCATCAAGCTGCGCTGCTTGTCTTTACTCCTGTGTGCTCGCGCACTCTCGCCTTTTCCACTTATTTTTATTTTTGATTTATTTTTGATTTATTTTGTCAATTTTAAAAAAAAAATACGCATCGTGCTGTGCTGTTTGTGTTTGCTTGAGTGCATTCGCGCGCTCTCCCTTTCTCCACTTTACTATTTTTTTGTTATTATTTATCTATTCCTGAGAGTTTATCTTATTTTTTATTTGTTTATTTAAATGAAGTCGACCAGTTGCCTGCCCTTCCTTCCATTATCCGTCACCGAGACAAACTGAACAAAGTTCTGAGGTCGACCTTGTAAAGATAAGGATTCAGGTCTGTCTGCTGTTTACCTTTGCTCCTGCGCGCACTGCCCTTCTCTCCACATTTATGTGTTTATTTGTTTGTCTCTCTAATCTTTTGGGTTTTTACTTATAATGAGGTCGAGCAGTTGTCTATTTATTATTTTTTTTACTATGCATCAAGCTGCGCTGCTTGTCTTTGCTCCTGTGTGCTCGCGCACTCTCGCCTTTTCCACTTATTTTTATTTTTGATTTATTTTTGATTTATTTTGTCAATTAAAAAAAATACGCATCGTGCTGTGCTGTTTGTGTTTGCTTGAGTGCATTCGCGCGCTCTCGCTTTCTCCACTTTACAATTTTTTTGTTATTATTTATCTATTCCTGAGAGTTTATCTTATTTTTTATTTGTTTATTTAAATGAAGTCGACCAGTTGCCTGCCCTTCCTTCCATTATCCGTCACCGAGACAAACTGAACAAAGTTCTGAGGTCGACCTTGTAAAGATAAGGATTCAGGTCTGTCTGCTGTTTACCTTTGCTCTTGCCCGCACTGCCCTTCTCTCCACATTTATGTGTTTGTTTGTTTGTCTATCTAATCTTTTGGGTTTTTATTTCTAATGAGGTCGACCAGTTGTCTATTTATTATTTTTTTTACTACGCATCAAGCTGCGCTGCTTGTCTTTGCTCCTGTGTGCTCGCGCACTCTCGCCTTTTCCACTTATTTTTATTTTTGATTTATTTTTTATTTATTTTGTCAATTTAAAAAAAATACGCATCGTGCTGTGCTGTTTGTGTTTGATTGAGTGCATTCGCGCGCTCTCGCTTTCTCCACTTTACAATTTTTTTGTTATTATTTATCTATTCCTGAGAGTTTATCTTATTTTTTATTTGTTTATTTAAATGAAGTCGACCAGTTGCCTGCCCTTCCTTCCATTATCCGTCACCGAGACAAACTGAACAAAGTTCTGAGGTCGACCTTGTAAAGATAAGGATTCAGGTCTGTCTGCTGTTTACCTTTGCTCCTGCGAGCACTGCCCTTCTGTCCACATTTATGTGTTTGTTTGTTTGTCTATCTAATCTTTTGGGTTTTTATTTCTAATGAGGTCGACCAGTTGTCTATTTATTATTTTTTTTACTACGCATCAAGCTGCGCTGCTTGTCTTTGCTCCTGTGTGCTCGCGCACTCTCGCCTTTTCCACTTATTTTTATTTTTGATTTATTTTGTCAATTTAAAAAAAAATACGGATCGTGCTGTGGTGTTTGTGTTTGCTTGAGTGCATTCGCGCGCTCTCGCTTTCTCCACTTTACAATTTTTTTGTTATTATTTATCTATTCCTGAGAGTTTATCTTACTTTTTATTTGTTTATTTAAATGAAGTCGACCAGTTGCCTGCCCTTCCTTCCATTATCCGTCACCGAGACAAACTGAACAAAGTTCTGAGGTCGACCTTGTAAAGATAAGGATTCAGGTCTGTCTGCTGTTTACTTTGCTCCTGCGCGCACTGCCCTTCTCTCCACATTTATGTGTTTGTTTGTTTGTCTATCTAATCTTTTGGGTTTTTATTTCTAATGAGGTCGACCAGTTGTCTATTCATTATTTTTTTTACTACGCATCAAGCTGCGCTGCTTGTCTTTGCTCCTGTGTGCTCGCGCACTCTCGCCTTTTCCACTTATTTTTATTTTTGATTTATTTTTTATTTATTTTGTCAATTTAAAAAAAATACGCATCGTGCTGTGCTGTTTGTGTTTGCTTGAGTGCATTCGCTCGCTCTCGCTTTCTCCACTTTACAATTTTTTTGTTATTATTTATCTATTCCTGAGAGTTTATCTTATTTTTTATTTGTTTATTTAAATGAAGTCGACCAGTTGCCTGCCCTTCCTTCCATTATCCGTCACCGAGACAAACTGAACAAAGTTCTGAGGTCGACCTTGTAAAGATAAGGATTCAGGTCTGTCTGCTGTTTACCTTTGCTCCTGCGCGCACTGCCCTTCTGTCCACATTTATGTGTTTGTTTGTTTGTCTATCTAATCTTTTGGGTTTTTATTTCTAATGAGGTCGACCAGTTGTCTATTTATTATTTTTTTTACTACGCATCAAGCTGCGCTGCTTGTCTTTGCTCCTGTGTGCTCGCGCACTCTCGCCTTTTCCACTTATTTTTATTTTTGATTTATTTTGTCAATTTTAAAAAAAAATACGCATCGTGCTGTGCTGTTTGTGTTTGCTTGAGTGCATTCGCGCGCTCTCGCTTTCTCCACTTTACAATTTTTTTGTTATTATTTATCTATTCCTGAGAGTTTATCTTATATTTTATTTGTTTATTTAAATGAAGTCGACCAGTTGCCTGCCCTTCCTTCCATTATCCGTCACCGAGACAAACTGAACAAAGTTCTGAGGTCGACCTTGTAAAGATAAGGATTCAGGTCTGTCTGCTGTTTACCTTTGCTCCTGCGCGCACTGCCCTTCTCTCCACATTTATGTGTTTGTTTGTTTGTCTATCTAATCTTTTGGGTTTTTATTTCTAATGAGGTCGACCAGTTGTCTATTTATTATTTTTTTTACTACGCATCAAGCTGCGCTGCTTGTCTTTGCTCCTGTGTGCTCGCGCACTCTCGCCTTTTCCACTTATTTTTATTTTTGATTTATTTTTTATTTATTTTGTCAATTTAAAAAAAAATACGCATCGTGCTGTGCTGTTTGTGTTTGCTTGTGTGCATTCGCGCGCTCTCGCTTTCTCCACTTTACAATTTTTTTGTTATTATTTATCTATTCCTGAGAGTTTATCTTATTTTATATTTGTTTATTTAAATGAAGTCGACCAGTTGCCTGCCCTTCCTTCCATTATCCGTCACCGAGACAAACTGAACAAAGTTCTGAGGTCGACCTTGTAAAGATAAGGATTCAGGTCTGTCTGCTGTTTACCTTTGCTCCTGCGCACACTGCCCTTCTCTCCACATTTATGTGTTTGTTTGTTTGTCTATCTAATCTTTTGGGTTTTTATTTCTAATGAGGTCGACCAGTTGTCTATTTATTATTTTTTTTACTACGCATCAAGCTGCGCTGCTTGTCTTTGCTTCTGTGTGCTCGCGCACTCTCGCCTTTTCCACTTATTTTTATTTTTGATTTATTTTGTCAATTTAAAAAAAAATACGCATCGTGCTGTGCTGTTTGTGTTTGCTTGAGTGCATTCGCGCGCTCTCGCTTTCTCCACTTTACAATTTTTTTGTTATTATTTATCTATTCCTGAGAGTTTATCTTATTTTTTATTTGTTTATTTAAATGAAGTCGACCAGTTGCCTGCCCTTCCTTCCATTATCCGTCACCGAGACAAACTGAACAAAGTTCTGAGGTCGACCTTGTAAAGATAAGGATTCAGGTCTGTCTGCTGTTTACCTTTGCTCCTGCGCGCACTGACATTCTCTCCACATTTATGTGTTTGTTTGTTTGTCTATCTAATCTTTTGGGTTTTTATTTCTAATGAGGTCGACCAGTTGTCTATTTATTATTTTTTTTACTACGCATCAAGCTGCGCTGCTTGTCTTTGCTCCTGTGTGCTCGCGCACTCTCGCCTTTTCCACTTATTTTTATTTTTGATTTATTTTTGATTTATTTTGTCACTTTTAAAAAAAATACGCATCGTGCTGTGCTGTTTGTGTTTGCTTGAGTGCATTCGCGCGCTCTCGCTTTCTCCACTTTACAATTTTTTTGTTATTATTTATCTATTACTGAGAGTTTATCTTATTTTTTATTTGTTTATTTAAATGAAGTCGACCAGTTGCCTGCCCTTCCTTCCATTATCTGTCACCGAGACAAACTGAACAAAGTTCTGAGGTCGACCTTTTAAAGATAAGGATTCAGGTCTGTCTGCTGTTTACCTTTGCTCCTGCGCGCACTGCCCTTCTTTCCACATTTATGTGTTTGTTTGTTTGTCTATCTAATCTTTTGGGATTTTATTTCTAATGAGGTCGACCAGTTGTCTATTTATTATTTTTTTTTACTACGCATCAAGCTGCGCTGCTTGTCTTTGCTCCTGTGTGCTCCCGCATTCTCGCCTTTTCCACTTATTTTTATTTTTGATTAATTTTTTATTTATTTTGTCAATTTTTAAAAAAAATACGCATCGTGCTGTGCTGTTTGTGTTTGCTTGAGTGCATTCGCTCGCTCTCGCTTTCTCCACTTTACAATTTTTTTGTTATTATTTATCTATTCCTGAGAGTTTATCTTATTTTTTATTTGTTTATTTAAATGAAGTCGACCAGTTGCCTGCCCTTCCTTCCATTATCCGTCACCGAGACAAACTGAACAAAGTTCTGAGGTCGACCTTGTAAAGATAAGGATTCAGGTCTGTCTGCTGTTTACCTTTGCTCCTGGGCGCACTGCCCTTCTCTCCACATTTATGTGTTTGTTTATTTGTCTCTCTAATCTTTTGGGTTTTTATTTCTAATGAGGTCGAGCAGTTGTCTATTTATTATTTTTTTTACTACGCATCAAGCTGCGCTGCTTGTCTTTGCTCCTGTGTGCTCGCGCACTCTCGCCTTTTCCACTTATTTTTATTTTTGATTTATTTTGTCAATTTTAAAAAAAAATACGCATCGTGCTGTGCTGTTTGTGTTTGCTTGAGTGCATTCGCGCGCTCTCGCTTTCTCCACTTTACAATTTTTTTGTTATTATTTATCTATTCCTGAGAGTTTATCTTACTTTTTATTTGTTTATTTAAATGAAGTCGA
Organism: Perognathus longimembris pacificus; assembly: GCF_023159225.1. Taxonomy (NCBI): domain Eukaryota; kingdom Metazoa; phylum Chordata; class Mammalia; order Rodentia; family Heteromyidae; genus Perognathus; species Perognathus longimembris. The sequence goes on along the minus strand of NW_025958324.1, from coordinate 13,158 downwards.
CCAGTTGCCTGCCCTTCCTTCCATTATCCGTCACCGAGACAAACTGAACAAAGTTCTGAGGTCGACCTTGTAAAGATAAGGATTCAGGTCTGTCTGCTGTTTACCTTTGCTCCTGCGCGCACTGCCCTTCTCTCCACATTTATGTGTTTGTTTGTTTGTCTATCTAATCTTTTGGGTTTTTATTTCTAATGAGGTCGACCAGTTGTCTATTTATTATTTTTTTTACTACGCATCAAGCTGCGCTGCTTGTCTTTACTCCTGTGTGCTCGCGCACTCTCGCCTTTTCCACTTATTTTTATTTTTGGTTTATTTTTGATTTATTTTGTCAATTTTAAAAAAAAATACGCATCGTGCTGTGCTGTTAGTGTTTGCTTGAGTGCATTCGCGCGCTCTCGCTTTCTCCACTTTACAATTTTTTGTTATTATTTATCTATTCCTGAGAGTTTATCTTATTTTTTATTTGTTTATTTAAATGAAGTCGACCAGTTGCCTGCCCTTCCTTCCATTATCCGTCACCGAGACAAACTGAACAAAGTTCTGAGGTCGACCTTGTAAAGATAAGGATTCAGGTCTGTCTGCTGTTTACCTTTGCTCTTGCGCGCACTGCCCTTCTCTCCACATTTATGTGTTTGTTTGTTTGTCTATCTAATCTTTTGGGTTTTTATTTCTAATGAGGTCGACCAGTTGTCTATTTATTATTTTTTTTACTACGCATCAAGCTGGGCTGCTTGTCTTTGCTCCTGTGTGCTCGCGCCCTCTCGCCTTTTCCACTTATTTTTATTTTTGATTTATTTTTGATTTATTTTGTCAATTTAAAAAAAATACGCATCGTGCTGTGCTGTTTGTGTTTGCTTGAGTGCATTCGCGCGCTCTCGCTTTCTCCACTTTACAATTTTTTTGTTATTATTTATCTATTCCTGAGAGTTTATCTTATATTTTATTTGTTTATTTAAATGAAGTCGACCAGTTGCCTGCCCTTCCTTCCATTATCCGTCACCGAGACAAACTGAACAAAGTTCTGAGGTCGACCTTGTAAAGATAAGGATTCAGGTCTGTCTGCTGTTTACCTTTGCTCCTGCGCGCACTGCCCTTCTCTCCACATTTATGTGTTTGTTTGTTTGTCTATCTAATCTTTTGGGTTTTTATTTCTAATGAGGTCGACCAGTTGTCTATTTATTATTTTTTTTACTACCCATCAAGCTGCGCTGCTTGTCTTTACTCCTGTGTGCTCGCGCACTCCAGCCTTTTCCACTTATTTTTATTTTTGATTTATTTTTGATTTATTTTGTCAATTTTAAAAAAAAATACGCATCGTGCTGTGCTGTTTGTGTTTGCTTGAGTGCATTCGCGCGCTCTCGCTTTCCCCACTTTACTATTTTTTTGTTATTATTTATCTATTCCTGAGAGTTTATCTTATATTTTATTTGTTTATTTAAATGAAGTCGACCAGTTGCCTGCCCTTCCTTCCATTATCCGTCACCGAGACAAACTGAACAAAGTTCTGAGGTCGACCTTGTAAAGATAAGGATTCAGGTCTGTCTGCTGTTTACCTTTGCTCCTGCGCGCACTGCCCTTCTCTCCACATTTATGTGTTTGTTTGTTTGTCTCTCTAATCTTTTGGGTTTTTATTTCTAATGAGGTCGAACAGTTGTCTATTTATTATTTTTTTTACTACGCATCAAGCTGCGCTGCTTGTCTTTGCTTCTGTGTGCTCGCGCACTCTCGCCTTTTCCACTTATTTTTATTTTTGATTTATTTTGTCAATTTAAAAAAAAATACGCATCGTGCTGTGCTGTTTGTGTTTGCTTGAGTGCATTCGCGCGCTCTCGCTTTCTCCACTTTACAATTTTTTGGTTATTATTTATCTATTCCTGAGAGTTTATCTTATTTTTTATTTGTTTATTTAAATGAAGTCGACCAGTTGCCTGCCCTTCCTTCCATTATCCGTCACCGAGACAAACTGAACAAAGTTCTGAGGTCGACCTTGTAAAGATAAGGATTCAGGTCTGTCTGCTGTTTACCTTTGCTCCTGCGCGCACTGACATTCTCTCCATATTTATGTGTTTGTTTGTTTGTCTATCTAATCTTTTGGGTTTTTATTTCTAATGAGGTCGAGCAGTTGTCTATTTATTATTTTTTTTACTATGCATCAAGCTGCGCTGCTTTTCTTTGCTCCTGTGTGCTCGCGCACTCTCGCCTTTTCCACTTATTTTTATTTTTGATTTATTTTTGATTTATTTTGTCAATTAAAAAAAATACGCATCGTGCTGTGCTGTTTGTGTTTGCTTGAGTGCATTCGCGCGCTCTCGCTTTCTCCACTTTACAATTTTTTTGTTATTATTTATCTATTCCTGAGAGTTTATCTTATTTTTTATTTGATTATTTAAATGAAGTCGACCAGTTGCCTGCCCTTCCTTCCATTATCCGTCACCGGGACAAACTGAACAAAGTTCTGAGGTCGACCTTGTAAAGATAAGGATTCAGGTCTGTCTGCTGTTTACCTTTGCTCTTGCGCGCACTGCCCTTCTCTCCACATTTATGTGTTTGTTTGTTTGTCTATCTAATCTTTTGGGTTTTTATTTCTAATGAGGTCGACCAGTTGTCTATTTATTATTTTTTTTACTACGCATCAAGCTGCGCTGCTTGTCTTTGCTCCTGTGTGCACGCGCACTCTCGCCTTTTCCACTTATTTTTATTTTTGATTTATTTTTGATTTATTTTGTCAATTTAAAAAAAATACGCATCGTGCTGTGCTGTTTGTGTTTGATTGAGTGCATTCGCGCGCTCTCGCTTTCTCCACTTTACAATTTTTTTTGTTATTATTTATCTATTCCTGAGAGTTTATCTTATTTTTTATTTGTTTATTTAAATGAAGTCGACCAGTTGCCTGCCCTTCCTTCCATTATCCGTCACCGAGACAAACTGAACAAAGTTCTGAGGTCGACCTTGTAAAGATAAGGATTCAGGTCTGTCTGCTGTTTACCTTTGCTCCTGCGCGCACTGCCCTTCTCTCCACATTTATGTGTTTGTTTGTTTGTCTATCTAATCTTTTGGGTTTTTATTTCTAATGAGGTCGACCAGTTGTCTATTTATTATTTTTTTTACTACGCATCAAGCTGCGCTGCTTGTCTTTGCTCCTGTGTGCTCGCGCACTCTCGCCTTTTCCACTTATTTTTATTTTTGATTTATTTTGTCAATTTAAAAAAAAAATACGGATCGTGCTGTGCTGTTTGTGTTTGCTTGAGTGCATTCGCGCGCTCTCGCTTTCTCCGCTTTACAATTTTTTTGTTATTATTTATCTATTCCTGAGAGTTTATCTTACTTTTTATTTGTTTATTTAAATGAAGTCGACCAGTTGCCTGCCCTTCCTTCCATTATCCGTCACCGAGACAAACTGAACAAAGTTCTGAGGTCGACCTTGTAAAGATAAGGATTCAGGTCTGTCTGCTGTTTACCTTTGCTCCTGCGCGCACTGCCCTTCTCTCCACATTTATGTGTTTGTTTGTTTGTCTATTCTAATCTTTTGGGTTTTTATTTCTAATGAGGTCGACCAGTTGTCTATTTATTATTTTTTTTACTACGCATCAAGCTGCGATGCTTGTCTTTGCTCCTGTGTGCTCGCGCACTCTCGCCTTTTCCACTTATTTTTATTTTTGATTTATTTTTGATTTATTTTGTCAATTTAAAAAAAATACGCATCGTGCTGTGCTGTTTGTGTTTGCTTGAGTGCATTCGCTCGCTCTCGCTTTCTCCACTTTACAATTTTCTTGTTATTATTTATCTATTCCTGAGAGTTTATCTTATATTTTATTTGTTTATTTAAATGAAGTCGACCAGTTGCCTGCCCTTCCTTCCATTATCCGTCACCGAGACAAACTGAACAAAGTTCTGAGGTCGACCTTGTAAAGATAAGGATTCAGGTCTGTCTGCTGTTTACCTTTGCTCCTGCGCGCACTGCCCTTCTCTCCACATTTATGTGTTTGTTTGTTTGTCTCTCTAATCTTTTGGGTTTTTATTTCTAATGAGGTCGAGCAGTTGTCTATTTATTATTTTTTTTACTACGCATCAAGCTGCGCTGCTTGTCTTTGCTCCTGTGTGCTCGCGCACTCTCGGCTTTTCCACTTATTTTTATTTTTGATTTATTTTGTCAATTTAAAAAAAAATACGCATCGTGCTGTGCTGTTTGTGTTTGCTTGAGTGCATTCGCGCGCTCTCGCTTTCTCCACTTTACAATTTTTTTGTTATTATTTATCTATTCCTGAGAGTTTATCTTATATTTTATTTGTTTATTTAAATGAAGTCGACCAGTTGCCTGCCCTTCCTTCCATTATCCGTCACCGAGACAAACTGAACAAAGTTTTGAGGTCGACCTTGTAAAGATAAGGATTCAGGTCTGTCTGCTGTTTACCTTTGCTCCTGCGCGCACTGCCCTTCTCTCCACATTTATGTGTTTGTTTGTTTGTCTATCTAATCTTTTGGGTTTTTATTTCTAATGAGGTCGACCAGTTGTCTATTTATTATTTATTTTACTACGCATCAAGCTGCGCTGCTTGTCTTTACTCCTGTGTGCTCGCGCACTCTCGCCTTTTCCACTTATTTTTATTTTTGATTTATTTTTGATTTATTTTGTCAATTTAATAAAAAAATACACATCGTGCTGTGCTGTTTGTGTTTGCTTGAGTGCATTCGCGCGCTCTCGCTTTCTCCACTTTACAATTTTTTTGTTATTATTTATCTATTCCTGAGAGTTTATCTTATTTTTTATTTGTTTATTTAAATGAAGTCGACCAGTTGCCTGCCCTTCCTTCCATTATCCGTCACCGAGACAAACTGAACAAAGTTCTGAGGTCGACCTTGTAAAGATAAGGATTCAGGTCTGTTTGCTGTTTACCTTTGCTCCTGCGCGCACTGCCCTTCTCTCCACATTTATGTGTTTGTTTGTTTGTCTCTCTAATCTTTTGGGATTTTATTTCTAATGAGGTCGAGCAGTTGTCTATTTATTATTTTTTTTACTATGCATCAAGCTGCGCTGCTTGTCTTTGCTCCTGTGTGCTCGCGCACTCTCCCCTTTTCCACTTATTTTTATTTTTGATTTATTTTTGATTTATTTTGTCAATTTAAAAAAAATACGCATCGTGCTGTGCTGTTTGTGTTTGCTTGAGTGCATTCGCGCGCTCTCGCTTTCTCCACCTTACAATTTTTTTGTTATTATTTATCTATTCCTGAGAGTTTATCTTATTTTTTATTTGTTTATTTAAATGAAGTCGACCAGTTCCCTGCCCTTCCTTCCATTATCCGTCACCGAGACAAACTGAACAAAGTTCTGAAGTCGACCTTGGAAAGATTAGGATTCAGGTCTGTCTGCTGTTTACCTATGATCCTGCACGCACTGCCCTTCTCTCCACATTTATGTGTTTGTTTGTTTGTCTATCTAATCTTTTCGGTTTTTATTTCTAATGAGGTCGACCAGTTGTCTATTTATTATTTTTTTTACTACGCATCAAGCTGCGCTGCTTGTCTTTGCTCCTGTGTGCTCGCGCACTCGCGCCTTTTCCACTTATTTTTATTTTTGATTTATTTTTGATTTATTTTGTCAATTTAAAAATAAATACGCATCGTGCTGTGCTGTTTGTGGTTGCTTGAGTGCATTCGCGCGCTCTCGCTTTCTCCGCTTTACAATTTTTTTGTTATTATTTATCTATTCCTGAGAGTTTATCTTACTTTTTATTTGTTTATTTAAATGAAGTCGACCAGTTGCCTGCCCTTCCTTCCATTATCCGTCACCGAGACAAACTGAACAAAGTTCTGAGGTCGACCTTGTAAAGATAAGGATTCAGGTCTGTCTGCTGTTTACCTTTGCTCCTGCGCGCACTGCCCTTCTCTCCACATTTATGTGTTTGTTTGTTTGTCTATTCTAATCTTTTGGGTTTTTATTTCTAATGAGGTCGACCAGTTGTCTATTTATTATTTTTTTTACTACGCATCAAGCTGCGATGCTTGTCTTTGCTCCTGTGTGCTCGCGCACTCTCGCCTTTTCCACTTATTTTTATTTTTGATTTATTTTTGATTTATTTTGTCAATTTAAAAAAAATACGCATCGTGCTGTGCTGTTTGTGTTTGCTTGAGTGCATTCGCTCGCTCTCGCTTTCTCCACTTTACAATTTTCTTGTTATTATTTATCTATTCCTGAGAGTTTATCTTATATTTTATTTGTTTATTTAAATGAAGTCGACCAGTTGCCTGCCCTTCCTTCCATTATCCGTCACCGAGACAAACTGAACAAAGTTCTGAGGTCGACCTTGTAAAGATAAGGATTCAGGTCTGTCTGCTGTTTACCTTTGCTCCTGCGCGCACTGCCCTTCTCTCCACATTTATGTGTTTGTTTGTTTGTCTCTCTAATCTTTTGGGTTTTTATTTCTAATGAGGTCGAGCAGTTGTCTATTTATTATTTTTTTTACTACGCATCAAGCTGCGCTGCTTGTCTTTGCTCCTGTGTGCTCGCGCACTCTCGGCTTTTCCACTTATTTTTATTTTTGATTTATTTTGTCAATTTAAAAAAAAATACGCATCGTGCTGTGCTGTTTGTGTTTGCTTGAGTGCATTCGCGCGCTCTCGCTTTCTCCACTTTACAATTTTTTTGTTATTATTTATCTATTCCTGAGAGTTTATCTTATATTTTATTTGTTTATTTAAATGAAGTCGACCAGTTGCCTGCCCTTCCTTCCATTATCCGTCACCGAGACAAACTGAACAAAGTTTTGAGGTCGACCTTGTAAAGATAAGGATTCAGGTCTGTCTGCTGTTTACCTTTGCTCCTGCGCGCACTGCCCTTCTCTCCACATTTATGTGTTTGTTTGTTTGTCTATCTAATCTTTTGGGTTTTTATTTCTAATGAGGTCGACCAGTTGTCTATTTATTATTTATTTTACTACGCATCAAGCTGCGCTGCTTGTCTTTACTCCTGTGTGCTCGCGCACTCTCGCCTTTTCCACTTATTTTTATTTTTGATTTATTTTTGATTTATTTTGTCAATTTAATAAAAAAATACACATCGTGCTGTGCTGTTTGTGTTTGCTTGAGTGCATTCGCGCGCTCTCGCTTTCTCCACTTTACAATTTTTTTGTTATTATTTATCTATTCCTGAGAGTTTATCTTATTTTTTATTTGTTTATTTAAATGAAGTCGACCAGTTGCCTGCCCTTCCTTCCATTATCCGTCACCGAGACAAACTGAACAAAGTTCTGAGGTCGACCTTGTAAAGATAAGGATTCAGGTCTGTTTGCTGTTTACCTTTGCTCCTGCGCGCACTGCCCTTCTCTCCACATTTATGTGTTTGTTTGTTTGTCTCTCTAATCTTTTGGGATTTTATTTCTAATGAGGTCGAGCAGTTGTCTATTTATTATTTTTTTTACTATGCATCAAGCTGCGCTGCTTGTCTTTGCTCCTGTGTGCTCGCGCACTCTCCCCTTTTCCACTTATTTTTATTTTTGATTTATTTTTGATTTATTTTGTCAATTTAAAAAAAATACGCATCGTGCTGTGCTGTTTGTGTTTGCTTGAGTGCATTCGCGCGCTCTCGCTTTCTCCACCTTACAATTTTTTTGTTATTATTTATCTATTCCTGAGAGTTTATCTTATTTTTTATTTGTTTATTTAAATGAAGTCGACCAGTTCCCTGCCCTTCCTTCCATTATCCGTCACCGAGACAAACTGAACAAAGTTCTGAAGTCGACCTTGGAAAGATTAGGATTCAGGTCTGTCTGCTGTTTACCTATGATCCTGCACGCACTGCCCTTCTCTCCACATTTATGTGTTTGTTTGTTTGTCTATCTAATCTTTTCGGTTTTTATTTCTAATGAGGTCGACCAGTTGTCTATTTATTATTTTTTTTACTACGCATCAAGCTGCGCTGCTTGTCTTTGCTCCTGTGTGCTCGCGCACTCGCGCCTTTTCCACTTATTTTTATTTTTGATTTATTTTTGATTTATTTTGTCAATTTAAAAATAAATACGCATCGTGCTGTGCTGTTTGTGGTTGCTTGAGTGCATTCGCGCGCTCTCGCTTTCTCCACTTTTCAATTTTGTTGTTATTATTTATCTATTCCTGAGTGTTTATCTTATTTTTTATTTGTTTATTTAAATGAAGTCGACCAGTTGCCTGCCCTTCCTTCCATTATCCGTCACCGAGACAAACTGAACAAAGTTTTGAGGTCGACCTTGTAAAGATAAGGATTCAGGTCTGTCTGCTGTTTACCTTTGCTCCTGCGCGCACTGCCCTTCTCTCCACATTTATGTGTTTGTTTGTTTGTCTATCTAATCTTTTGGGTTTTTATTTCTAATGAGGTCGACCAGTTGTCTATTTATTATTTTTTTTACTACGCATCAAGCTGCGCTGCTTGTCTTTGCTCCTGTGTGCTCGCGCACTCTCGCCTTTTCCACTTATTTTTATTTTTGATTTATTTTGTCAATTTTTAAAAAAAAATACGCATCGTGCTGTGCTGTTTGTGTTTGCTTGATTGCATTCGCGCGCTCTCACTTTCTCCACTTTACAATTTTTTTGTTATTATTTATCTATTCCTGAGAGTTTATCTTATTTTTTATTTGTTTATTTATATAAATCGACCAGTTGCCTGCCCTTCCTTCCACTATCCGTCACCTAGACAAACTGAACAAATTTCTGAGGTCGACCTTGTAAAGATAAGGATTCAGGTCTGTCTGCTGTTTACCTTTGCTCCTGCGCGCACTGCCCTTCTCTCCACATTTATGTGTTTGTTTGTTTGTCTATCTAATCTTTTGGGTTTTTATTTCTAATGAGGTCGACCAGTTGTCTATTTATTATTTTTTTTACTACGCATCAAGCTGCGCTGCTTGTCTTTGCTCCTGTGTGCTCGCGCACTCTCGCCTTTTCCACTTATTTTTATTTTTGATTTATTTTTGATTTATTTTGTCAATTTTAAAAAAAATACGCATCGTGCTGTGCTGTTTGTGTTTGCTTGTGTGCATTCGCGGGCTCTCGCTTTCTCCACTTTACAATTTTTTTGTTATTATTTATCTATTCCTGAGAGTTTATCTTATTTTATATTTGTTTATTTAAATGAAGTCGACCAGTTGCCTGCCCTTCCTTCCATTATCCGTCACCGAGACAAACTGAACAAAGTTCTGAGGTCGACCTTGTAAAGATAAGGATTCAGGTCTGTCTGCTGTTTACCTTTGCTCCTGCGCGCACTGCCCTTCTCTCCACATTTATGTGTTTGTTTGTTTGTCTATCTAATCTTTTGGGTTTTTATTTCTAATGAGGTCGACCAGTTGTCTATTTATTATTTTTTTTACTACGCATCAAGCTGCGCTGCTTGTCTTTCCTCCTGTGTGCTCGCGCACTCTCGCCTTTTCCACTTATTTTTATTTTTGATTTATTTTGTCAATTTTAAAAAAAAATACGCATCGTGCTGTGCTGTTTGTGTTTGCTTGAGTGCATTCGCGCGCTCTCACTTTCTCCACTTTACAATTTTTTTGTTATTATTTATCTATTCCTGAGAGTTTATCTTATTTTTTATTTGTTTATTTATATAAAGTCGACCAGTTGCCTGCCCTTCCTTCCACTATCCGTCACCTAGACAAACTGAACAAATTTCTGAGGTCGACCTTGTAAAGATAAGGATTCAGGTCTGTCTGCTGTTTACCTTTGCTACTGCGCGCACTGCCCTTCTCTCCACATTTATGTGTTTGTTTGTTTGTCTATCTAATCTTTTGGGTTTTTATTTCTAATGAGGTCGACCAGTTGTCTATTTATTATTTTTTTTACTACGCATCAAGCTGCGCTGCTTGTCTTTGCTCCTGTGTGCTCGCGCACTCTCGCCTTTTCCACTTATTTTTATTTTTGATTTATTTTTGATTTATTTTGTCAATTTTAAAAAAAAATACGCATCGTGCTGTGCTGTTTGTGTTTGCTTGAGTGCATTCGCGCGCTCTCGCTTTCTCCACTTTACAATTTTTTTGTTATTATTTATCTATTCCTGAGAGTTTATCTTATTTTTTATTTGTTTATTTAAATGAAGTCGACCAGTTGCCTGCCCTTCCTTCCATTATCCGTCACCGAGACAAACTGAACAAAGTTCTGAGGTCGACCTTGTAAAGATAAGGATTCAGGTCTGTCTGCTGTTTACCTTTGCTCCTGCGCGCACTGTCCTTCTCTCCACATTTATGTGTTTGTTTGTTTGTCTATCTAATCTTTTGGGTTTTTATTTCTAATGAGGTCGACCAGTTGTCTATTTATTATTTTTTTTACTACGCATCAAGCTGCGCTGCTTGTCTTTGCTCCTGTGTGCTCGCGCACTCTCGCCTTTTCCACTTATTTTTATTTTTGATTTATTTTTGATTTATTTTGTCAATTTAAAAAAAAATACGCATCGTGCTGTGCTGTTTGTGTTTGCTTGTGTGCTTTCGCGCGCTCTCGATTTCTCCACTTTACAATTTTTTTGTTATTATTTATCTATTCCTGAGAGTTTATCTTATTTTTTATTTGTTTATTTATATAAAGTCGACCAGTTGCCTGCCCTTCCTTCCATTATACGTCACCGAGACAAACTGAACAAAGTTCTGAGGTCCACCTTGTAAAGATAAGGATTGAGGTCTGTCTGCTGTTTACCTTTGCTCCTGCGCGCACTGCCCTTCTCTCCACATTTATGTGTTTGTTTGTTTGTCTATCTAATCTTTTGGGTTTTTATTTCTAATGAGGTCGACCAGTTGTCTATTTATTATTTTTTTTACTACGCATCAAGCTGCGCTGCTTGTCTTTGCTCCTGTGTGCTCGCGCACTCTCGCCTTTTCCACTTATTTTTATTTTTGATTTATTTTTTATTTATTTTGTCAATTTAAAAAAAAATACGCATCGTGCTGTGCTGTTTGTGTTTGCTTGAGTGCATTCGCGCGCTCTCGCTTTCTCCACTTTACAATTTTTTTGTTATTTTTTATCTATTCCTGAGAGTTTATCTTATTTTTTATTTGTTTATTTAAATGAAGTCGACCAGTTGCCTGCCCTTCCTTCCATTATCCGTCACCGAGACAAACTGAACAAAGATCTGAGGTCGACCTTGTAAACATAAGGATTCAGGTCTGTCTGCTGTTTACCTTTGCTCCTGCGCCCACTGCCCATCTCTCCACATTTATGTGATTGTTTGTTTGTCTATCTAATCTTTTGGGTTTTTATTTCTAATGAGGTCGACCAGTTGTCTATTTATTATTTTTTTTACTACGCATCAAGCTGCGCTGCTTGTCTTTGCTCCTGTGTGCTCGCGCACTCTCGCCTTTTCCATTTATTTTTATTTTTGATTTATTTTTGATTTATTTGTCAATTTTAAAAAAAATACGCATCGTGCTGTGCTGTTTGTGTTTGCCTGAGTGCATTCGCGCGCTCTCGCTTTCTCCACTTTACAATTTTTTTGTTATTATTTATCTATTCCTGAGAGTTTATCTTATTTTTTATTTGTTTATTTAAATGAAGTCGACCAGTTGCCTGCCCTTCCTTCCATTATCCATCACCGAGACAAACTGAACAAAGTTCTGAGGTCGACCTTGTAAAGATAAGGATTCAGGTCTGTCTGCTGTTTACCTTTGCTCCTGCGCGCACTGCCCTTCTCTCCACATTTATGTGTTTGTTTGTTTGTCTATCTAATCTTTTGGGTTTTTATTTCTAATGAGGTCGACCAGTTGTCTATTTATTATTTTTTTTTACTACGCATCAAGCTGCGCTGCTTGTCTTTGCTCCTGTGTGCTCCCGCATTCTCGCCTTTTCCACTTATTTTTATTTTTGATTAATTTTTGATTTATTTTGTCAATTTTTAAAAAAAATACGCATCGTGCTGTGCTGTTTGTGTTTGCTTGAGTGCATTCGTGCGCTCTCGCTTTCTCCACTTTACAATTTTTTTGTTTATTTTTTATTTGTTTATTTAAATGAAGTCGACCAGTTGCCTGCCCTTCCTTCCATTATCTGTCACCGAGACAAACTGAACAAAGTTCTGAGGTCGACCTTGTAAAGATAAGGATTCAGGTCTGTCTGCTGTTTACCTTTGCTCCTGCGCGCACTGCCCTTCTCTCCACATTTATGTGTTTGTTTGTCTATCTAATCTTTTGGGTTTTTATTTCTAATGAGGTCGACCAGTTGTCTATTAATTATTTTTTTTACTACGCATCAAGCTGCGCTGCTTGTCTTTCCTCCTGTGTGCTCGCGCACTCTCGCCTTTTCCACTTATTTTTATTTTTGATTTATTTTGTCAATTTTTAAAAAAAAATACGCATCGTGCTGTGCTGTTTGTGTTTGCTTGAGTGCATTCGCGCGCTCTCACTTTCTCCACTTTACAATTTTTTTGTTATTATTTATCTATTCCTGGAGTTTATCTTATTTTTAATTTGTTTATTTATATAAAGTCGACCAGTTGCCTGCCCTTCCTTCCACTATCCGTCACCTAGACAAACTGACCAAATTTCTGAGGTCGACCTTGTAAAGATAAGGATTCAGGTCTGTCTGCTGTTTACCTTTGCTACTGCGCGCACTGCCCTTCTCTCCACATTTATGTGTTTGTTTGTTTGTCTATCTAATCTTTTGGGTTTTTATTTCTAATGAGGTCGACCAGTTGTCTATTTATTATTTTTTTTACTACGCATCAAGCTGCGCTGCTTGTCTTTGCTCCTGTGTGCTCGCGCACTCTCGCCTTTTCCACTTATTTTTATTTTTGATTTATTTTTGATTTATTTTGTCAATTTTAAAACAAAAATACGCATCGTGCTGTGCTGTTTGTGTTTGCTTGAGTGCATTCGCGCGCTCTCGCTTTCTCCACTTTACAATTTTTTTGTTATTATTTATCTATTCCTGAGAGTTTATCTTATTTTTTATTTGTTTATTTAAATGAAGTCGACCAGTTGCCTGCCCTTCCTTCCATTATCCGTCACCGAGACAAACTGAACAAAGTTCTGAGGTCGACCTTGTAAAGATAAGGATTCAGGTCTGTCTGCTGTTTACCTTTGCTCCTGCGCGCACTGTCCTTCTCTCCACATTTATGTGTTTGTTTGTTTGTCTATCTAATCTTTTGGGTTTTTATTTCTAATGAGGTCGACCAGTTGTCTATTTATTATTTTTTTTACTACGCATCAAGCTGCGCTGCTT